>NW_027529443.1:952900-953409 GCF_008692635.1 Crocuta crocuta | reverse complement strand
GAGCCCCTCCCGGCCCCTTCCCAGGAAGCAGACCCCGCCTCTCACCTCAGGCCTGAAGTTGTCCAGCAGGACGAGATCGGCTCCTGCCTCGGCGGCCTCCATGGCCTCCTGCAGACTGCTGACCTCCACCTCCACCTTCAGGGCGAAGTCCGCCACCTGCCGGGCGCCTCGAACGGCCTGGCGAGCGGGGGGACGGGAGGGTGAGAGCGAGGACAGGGGCACCCGGCACGGGGCACAGTGGGGTGGGCCTGGCGTTTGAAGGGCCCCCCGGTGGATAACGAGCTTGGGGTTNGTGGGGGGGTGGCTGGCAGAGGGGAAGGGCTGTGGCAGGGAGGTGGGAGCGGGGCCCGGGCAGGGGCCCAGCCCAACACGCACCTTTTGCACCCCGCCGGCTGCCAGGACGTGGTTGTCCTTCACCATCACCAGTCCTCCCAGGTCGTAGCGGTGGGCGACGGCCCCGCCCACTAGGAGCCCGTACTTCTCCACCAGCCGGAAGCCCGGCGTGGTCT
>NW_027529443.1:932720-952885 GCF_008692635.1 Crocuta crocuta | reverse complement strand
CGGCGCTGGCAACCCCACTGCAGCGGGCCAGCGTGTTCAGGGCCACGCGCTCGCCCAGCAGCAGGCAGTGGGCGGGGCCCCGCACCTCGGCCACCTTGGCCACGGGCACCAGCTTGGAGCCCTCGGGGAGGAGCCAGGAGACCTGGCAGTTGACTTGGGCAAAGACGGCATCGAAGAATGGCCTCCCGGCCAGTACCCCGGGGGACTTGGCCCACAGCGCGGCCTGCGCGGGGGCTGCCCCCGTGACCAAGGCTGCGCGGTTGGGACCTGGGCAGTCCTCTCGGAGCCAGCTGTCTGCCAGGGCGGCCAGAGTGGCAGGTGGCAGCAGCAGCGCCAGGCCTGGGAGGGAAAGACAGAGAACGATTTCCATTTTGGCTGCCACTCTGGTAGTCAGGCGTGGTTGTCAAAACATTTAATAACCACTGGGGCGCCTGGCTGGTTCCGTCTAGGGGGCCTGTGACTCTTGATCTCTGGGTTTCCAGTTGGAGCCCAGTGTTAGGTGTAGTGATTACTTAAAAATAAAACCTTAGGGGGAAAAACTTTTAACAACCAACTAAATTGGGGACTAGCCAATCAGGGTGAAGATGTGGGGGTCTTGGAAGAGGGGATTGAGGGCAGACAAGGTTGTCAGATTAAGCAAATAAAAATTCAGGGCACCTAGTTAAATTTCTGACAAGCATCACATTTTTTAAAACAATTTTTAAAAAAATTTTTTGAAAGACAGAGAAAGACAAAGCATGAGCAGGGGAGGGGCAGAGACAGAGGGAGACACAGAAACCGCAGAGCAAGTTCCAGGCTCTGAGCTGTCAGCACAGAGCCCGATGCAGGCTCGAACCTAAAAACCACGAGATCATGACCTGAGCTGAAGTTGGACGCTTAGCCGGCTAAGCCACCTTGCCCTCCCCCCACTTTTTTAGTATAAATATATCCTAGGTAATATTTAGAACATACTTATACTTAATGTTTATCTGTTGATTATCTGAAATTCAAATTTAACTGAGTGGCCTATATTGGATGTGGCAAATCTAGTGCTAGATCAGCAGCTATTTAACAACTGGAAGAGAAGGCACATGAAGTCACGTGCAGCCTTTCCAGTCTGCCTGGCATAGAAGGATCAGTTATGAGTGGAAGCCCCCAGAAGAATGTGTGTGATCCACAGCACCTGGTGTTTTACAGCTGGAAGGTCAGCTTTTTACAGATGTGGAGGCTAAGGAGAGGCAAGTCAGCTGAGGTCACATGGCAAACTGGCAGCAGAGTTAGACCCACCAGGCCTTATGGTCACGGCCATTTGTCCCTCCCTGTGCTCTCTCGCTTGGAGACTTCCTCCCACGCCTGATGTTTCAACAAACTGTCCTCTCTCTAGAGATGGTACAAGAGGAAGGTGCAGGGGGAAATTGGGTTTGAGCCCTTGCTCTCTGAGACACAGCTTCAGGAGTGTGGGTAAGTCCTTTCCCTGTAAAAAGGAAAAAGAGTTGTGGACAAGGTGGTACTTCCGGCCAGCGGCTAAGGCCCCTAATGTCTGTTGAATGAGTGGGTGACGGCAGAGGCCGAGCTCCGGCACAGTGCGACATCGCCATCTGTCGGCCAGGAGTAGACAAGGGCAGAATTCATTTCCCCTCCAGGGGAGGCAAGAGAAGATTGGATAGCATGTTGGGGGGTTTTGTTTTGCTTCCTTATTTTGCTCCAAGTTGAAGTTAAGACCAGGCATTCTGGTTTCCTTTACTCTTGCAATGAGGCCCTTCTTGCCCAGCCTTTCTTCCCCAAAGCCAAGCACCCAGTCTTCACACCGCGCCCTGCCCCGCCCTATACCCTCACGCTCAACAATTCCACCCGGCCCTCCTTTCCCACACTCTGCCCCAAGTGGCTTCCATTCCTCACTCAGAACCTTCTGTGCCCTGGCGGGTACCGGGAGCAGTCAGTAAAACCAACAAAGACATAGTTCCCATCTTCACTGTTCACCATCCAGAAAAGGCCAGTGGACATATAGCAGAGATGTGGAAGCCCCCATGCCATCCATGCCAGGTGCAGTGATGTTTGCTTTTTAAAGTGAATCTGGGGGGTGCCTGGGTGGCTCAGTCGGTTGAGCGTCCGACTTCAGCTCAGGTCACGATCTCACGGTTCATGGGTTCGAGCCCCGCATCGGGCTCTGTGCTGACAGCTAGCTCAGAGCCTGGAGCCCGCTTCAGATTCTGTGTCTCCCTCTCTCTCTGACCCTCCCCTGCTCACGCTGTCTCTCTCTCTCTCAGAAATAAACATTTAAAAACTAAAAAATAAAAATAAAGTGAATCTGAATCCATCCCCTCGTGAGTATATAGTAAACCAAGCTGTGAGAAAACCCTGCAATGTAATTCTCTGGGGCAACAAAGAAAGGAACCAAGCACTGACACACACAATAGGGACACATTTCAAATGTGTTATTCTAAGTAAAGAAGCCAGATTCTAAAAGCTACATGGTATTTGAGTTCATCCACATGACATTCTGGAAAAGGCAAAACCACACCAAGAGAACAGACTGGTGGTTTCCTGGGGGTGGGGGAGGGGCGGGCCACAAAGGAGCAACCCCCGGGGAGTTTTTGGATGGGACTGAACTATATTTTGTCTCTGAAGGTGGCTACACCACTGACGTGTCTGTCAAGACTCACGGAACTATACACAACAAAGGGTGCATTTCACTCTCAGTAATTATACCTCATTAAACCTGACTTTAAGACAATAAAAAAGTAAATCACTCTCCTGCTTAGATCCCCACTTTTCACTGTATCAGTTCCAGCTGATGCTTCTCTCCAGTTTTTCATTTATTCCTTCGACAAGTCCTTATTGAGTACCTGCTCTGTGCCAGATAGTAAATACTGGGTGACAGAGTGGGCAGCTCTTCCTCTTGGCTTTCAGGCCTTAGCCTATGTTGTTCCAAGCTTGTGCCTCTGCCTGCAAGTCCCTTCCCTTCCCCTCCGCTAACTCCTCCTCTGCCTCTACTCCTCTTTAAGGTCTTAGCTATCAGTTCCTCAGCAGGGGGCTCTTGCACACCTCCTAAATCAGGCCACGTGCTCTCTTGATTCCTTGTCTATTGTTGTCTCCTCTCTAGGGACAAAAATGTGTCCATCCAGAGAGTTTACTGCCCCGTCTCAAGTGTCTAACACACTGAACCATACAAATGTGCTGCTTTTATAGGTCAAAAATGATCAAATATTGGCAATTGCATATTGTTTAGCTTCATACTCGGTGCTCAGTGATATTTATCCAAGCAGAAAGGCAGCAGAGTAAGAGAAACCAGAACCCAGACTCTGGGGCCACATGGCCTGGGTTCCAATACTGCCTTGGCCGCCTTCAGCTAAGGGATCTTGGGCAAGTGACTGAATATCTCCAGGGCCTCAAAGGTTCCTCCTTTGTGACAGGGATAACAAAAATAATCACCTCACAGGGTTGTATGGAAATTAAGTGGGTTAATATTTGCAAAACCCTCAGGAACACTGTCTGGCGCATAGCAGATGTGTTTGCCAAAGGATGGCAGAACACTTACCAAGGGTCGTAGGAGCAAAGATGAAGAAATGACTAAGCGTCCATGAGGAAGGGGAAGGTGGTTTTAGTGGCCTTGAAGGATGAGTAATGTTTTCCAGGCAGAGTTATGAGGTAGGGAGGGGGTGGCGGGACATTTCAGGCTGAAAAAGCAGGTGTTCAAGGCTCAAAAGTAAGAAAATAGAGAAAGTTTGTAAAGGAGGACTTCAGGAGAGAAAAGGGATGACCAGAGTGAAAAAGGACTGAATTATTTAGCGGAGCAATTTGGACAGATCTTGGGGCCATCACAGAACATTAAACAAGGGAATTCTTATTATTTTCTAAGATTTTATTTCTTAGTACTCTACACCCAGCGTGGGGCTCGAACTCACAACCCTGAGATCAAGAGTCACATGCTCTAAGGGCGCCTGGGTGACTGAGTCGGTTAAGCGTCCCACGTCAGCTCAGGTCATGATCTCGCCATCCATGAGTTCGAGCCTCACATCGGGCTCTGGGCTGACAGTTCAAAGCCTGGAGCTGCTTCAGATTCTGTGTCTCCCTCTCTCTCTGCCCCTCCCCCACTGACACTGTCTCTTTCTCTCTCAAAAATGAATAAACATTAAAAAAAGGTAAGGAATCACATGCTCTAGCGACTGAGCTAGAGAATTATAGAATTATGATTTTGTTCTAGAAGAGTACCTTCAGCTAGAGAATTATAGAATTATAGAATTATGATTTTGTTCCAGAAGAGTATCTTCAGCCAACAACTGGAGACCAGTTGGGAGGCAAAAGGAGGCTGAGGCGATTGGCCACAAAGAGACAAAGCCCTGAACTTGGGCAGGAACCGTAGGAATAGCAAGCAGGGGCAGATGTGAGAGCTGTAGAATCCACTGGAATTAGCAGCTCATGAGAAGTAGAAGCCTTGGGTTTCTGCCGTGGGTAGTTGAAAACTGACATAAGGAGCCGTTCAGGGTGGAGGAGGATGGGGACAGCAGAAATCAGCAGCCCGCGTGCTTGTGGTGTGCCCGCCGTGGGCACCGCGCTTCTCTCCCGCTCTCTCCTCTGAAACCCACCGTGGGGAATTATTGGCATTTTGCAAGTTCAGAAACTGGATGTCCAGGCACTTCCTGCATCGTGCCCTGGTGCCACGGCTTATAAATAAGCAGCAGAGCTGAGGGGAAAGAGTGATTTTGGCTTTGCAGATGTTAAGGTTGAGCTACCAGCAGGAAAATGGGCGTGGCCATATCCTGGTGGTGGGACCTGGAGTTCAGAGAGACAGCGGGTGAGGGATGGGGATTTTGGAGCCACCAGCAGACATGGGTGATGACTGAGCATAGCAACCGGTAAGATCTTCAGGTCAGGTAAGAAGAGGAGGGCTCTGGGAAGCACCAGTATTTAAAAAGAGAAGCAGCACCAGGAGGGAGTGGGCGTCTGGAGCCGAGGGTTTCAAGAAGTAGGATGTGAGCAGAAGCAAATAGAAGGAAGGCTGCAAATGGGCGTAAGACTTAGCAACTGGGAGGCCATTGCCAGGCAGTCTTAGTGCTGGGTAGTGGAGGCAGAAGCCACATTGTCAAGGAGTACATGGGAAAAGAGGAAGTGGTGGTGGTGGGTGTGACCACTCTTTTTGGCAGAAGCTGATAGCAAGGGCTCTACCTGGGGAGCTTTTCAGATGTCTTGCTGCTCAGCCCCAGCCCAGACCAACTGAATCAGAATCTTTCCGGGTGGGCCTCAGGCATCCAAGTTTTGGAAGAGCTTCCCCTGTGACTGAGATGCACCTAAGGGTTAAGAACGAATGCTCCAGGGCACCTGGCTGGCTCAGTCAGTAGAACAAGTGACTCTGGACCTTGGGGTCATGAGTTTGAGCCCCACATTGGGTGTAAAGATTATTAAAAAAAAAAAAAAAAAAAGAAGAAGAACCTATGCTCACTTGTACTCACACAAGTCCACACATCCTGCCTTCATTTATATGAAATGTCCAGAGGGGTGCCTGAGTGACTCAGTCACTTAAACATCCAACTTCGGCTCAGGTCATGATCTCGTGGTTCATGGGTTCAAGCCCCATGTTGGGCTCTGTGCTGACAGCTAGCTCACAGCCTGAAGCCTGTTTCAGATTCTGTATCTCCCTCTCTCTGGCCCTCCCCTTCTCACACTGTCTCTCTTTCTCTCAGAAATAAATTTTAAATATATATATATAATATATATATTATTATGAAATGTCTAGAAAAGGCAAATCAAAGAGGCAGACATCAGAATAGTGGTTGTTCAGGGCTGGGAATGAACTCTAATTGGCATGGGGTTGTACTGGAGTGATGGCAATGATCTATGGGGATGACTGGACAATTTGGCAAATTTACTAAATTCACTTAGACAAAACAACCAAGAAACAATGTGCTGCCAAAGGGCAGGGGCGCCTGGGTGGCTCATTCAGTTAAGGATCTGACTCTTAAGCTTATCTGACTCTTGATCTCAGAGTCTTGATTTCAGGGTCATGAGTTCAAGCCCCACTTGGGCTCCATACTGGCTGGGGAGCCTGCTTTAAAAAAAAAAAAAAGGCAGGAACCACCTTGCACCCCAGTGAACTCTGGGCACTGAAAATCAGGAAGAAAGACAACCAGATACTGGACGTTCATGACAGGAGAGCACACCACCCAGCAATACTCTTGCCCAAATAGGTAACCCAGAGTAAGAACAGACTTCTTGATGCAACCACTAATTTACAAGAAAACCAGAGGACAGAGGAGCATGTTAAACTCTACTATGGGAATACAGCCAGCAAAATTCAGACCATAGGAAACTCTGCCAGAGGACAATCTAATTTTTTCAACAAATGCATTGCAAGAAAAATAAAAGATTAAAAGAATCTTAAAACAGGAGCGCCTGGCTGGCTCAGTCAGTAAGGCATGCAACTCTTGATCTTGGGATCGTGAGTTTGAGCCTTATGTTGGGTGTAGAGATTACTTAAAAATAATATCTGTAGGGGCACCTGTGTGGCTCAGTGAGTTAAGTGTCTGACTCTTGGTTTGGGCTCAGGTCATGATCGAGCCCCAAGTGGGGCTCAGTGCTGACAGCGTGGAGTCTGCTTGGGATTCTGTCTCTCCTCTCTCTCTCTCTGCTCCTCCCCCTGCTCAGGGGCTGGCAAGCAAAAATCTCTCTCAAAATAAACATTTTTAAAAAATAAAATATTAAAAAAGTTTTTTAAGGAATCTTAAAACACATACTAATCAATTGCAACATATAGATCTTATTTGGATCCTAATTCAAACAAAGTGAAACCAAATTAGAGTATTAATGAGACAGTTGGAAATTTGGACACTGACTGGATATTTGATGAAATTAAGGACTTTTTTTTTTTAAGTTTATTTGTTTTGAGACAGAGAGAGAGCACAAGCTGGGGAGAGGGGCAGAGAGAGAGGGACCGAGAATCCCAAGTAGGACTCGACTCCACAAACCATGAGATCATGAACTGAGCTGAAATCAAGAGTCTGACGCTTAACCAACTGAGCACCCAGGTGCCCCACATTAAGGGAAAAAAAATTTTTTTTTAATTTCATTATAAAGAAAAGTTAGCTGTGATCGTTGTATTGTAGTTGTAATAAAAAGAAACGTCCTTATCTTTTTTAGAAAACATATGTCAAGATGTTCATGTATAAAAAGACTTGAGAGCTGATTTTACTTTAAGGTAATCCTGAAAGGTAGAAAGTAGAAGTGGTGTGGATGGAGCTGGGTTGGCAAAAAGTTGGTGGTTGTTGAGGCTTGTATGATGGGTACATGAGGGTTCAGCATATTTTTCTGTTTATTTTTGTGTATGTTTGAATTCTTTATAATGAAAAAAGTTAGGAAGAAAGGGAGGGAGGGAGGAAGGAAAAATGAGAGAAGGAAGGAAAAAAAGAGACAGCATCCCCATTTGATATAGGGTCAAGGAAAGTTGTGGGTTATTTATTTTGTTTTGTTTTTAAGTAGGCTTCACGCCCAGTGCGGAGCCCAATAGCAGACTTGATTGAACTCACAAACTCAAGATCAAGACTTGGGCTAAGAGCAAGAGTTGGATGCTTAACCACCTGAGCCACCCAGGCACCCCAAGGAAAGCTTTTTTAGGATGATTAAGGGAGTCCTTGCTCGACCTTGGCTGCACCATGGCGTTATCTGGGGTGCTCTGCAAAAGGCTGATGCCTTGGCCGCCTCCCCTCCCACCCGGAGATCCTAACTAGTCTGCAGTGTGGTAGCATAATT
Source organism: Crocuta crocuta (assembly GCF_008692635.1). Classification (NCBI taxonomy): domain Eukaryota; kingdom Metazoa; phylum Chordata; class Mammalia; order Carnivora; family Hyaenidae; genus Crocuta; species Crocuta crocuta. The sequence goes on along the minus strand of NW_027529443.1, from coordinate 945,163 downwards.
CCAATTTGTAGCAGAGCTGAGAGCTTCAGAAGTGCAGGAAGAGAGTCATCACTACCATCCGTCCGTACCTCCCATATGCCAGGCAGCTGCCCCGTTGCCACAGGCCTGGCACATTGTCACAAATCTTACCCCCAGTTCCTCAAGCTAGAGCTCATTCGTATTTACAGAAGGCGATCTGAGACTCAGAAATGTAAAGGAAACCACCTACAGAGCAGAGCCAGGAAATGATAAAGCTAGACAATGACGAGTGTGGACCCAGGCCTTCCCTCTCCAGGCCTGGTACTTTGGGAACCCCACGAAGCCTCCCCCAGCAGGGGGGAGTCTTTCTCTTGGAGACTTTGAGATCCACCGTTTGGCTTGTGTATCACTGAATCAGAATGTTACCAGCTCCGTGTTCCCTGTTCCCTTTGTGAAAAATAAACGAATACCTCTGGTTTGCTTCAGGCCACCCCCTCACCGGCATTTCCAACCAAAGGGATTCCTGAGGGAAACAGCTGTTACTGAAAGGAACTTCAGAGAAGAGAGGGCTGTTTTTGCTACTGCCTGAGGAGACCTTGCTAGAAACTACCACCCAGGGTGGGCAGCTGTAACACCCGGCCCCGCCTTCTGAACTTGCTGTTGTCATATGTAAAAGTTCTCTTGAGGGGCGCCTGGGTGGCTTAGTCGGTTAAGCGTCCGACTTTTGCTTAGGTCATGATCTCATGGTTCGTGGGTTCGGGCCCGCGTAGGGCTCTGTGCTGACTGCCAGTTCAGAGCCTGGAGCCGTCATGATCTCACGGTTCGTGGGTTCGGGCCCCGCGTCGGGCTCTGTGCTGACTGCCAGTTCAGAGCCTGGAGCCGTCATGATCTCACGGTTCGTGGGTTCGGGCCCCGCGTCGGGCTCTGTGCTGACTGCCAGTTCAGAGCCTGGAGCCGTCATGATCTCACGGTTCGTGGGTTCGGGCCCCGCGTCGGGCTCTGTGCTGACTGCCAGTTCAGAGCCTGGAGCCGTCATGATCTCACGGTTCGTGGGTTCGGGCCCCGCGTCGGGCTCTGTGCTGACTGCCAGTTCAGAGCCTGGAGCCGTCATGATCTCACGGTTCGTGGGTTCGGGCCCCGCGTCGGGCTCTGTGCTGACTGCCAGTTCAGAGCCTGGAGCCGTCATGATCTCACGGTTCGTGGGTTCGGGCCCCGCGTCGGGCTCTGTGCTGACTGCCAGTTCAGAGCCTGGAGCCGTCATGATCTCACGGTTCGTGGGTTCGGGCCCCGCGTCGGGCTCTGTGCTGACTGCCAGTTCAGAGCCTGGAGCCGTCATGATCTCACGGTTCGTGGGTTCGGGCCCCGCGTCGGGCTCTGTGCTGACTGCCAGTTCAGAGCCTGGAGCCGTCATGATCTCACGGTTCGTGGGTTCGGGCCCCGCGTCGGGCTCTGTGCTGACTGCCAGTTCAGAGCCTGGAGCCTGTTTCAGTCTGTGACTCCCTCTCTCTCTGCCCCTCCCCTGCTCACGCTGTCTCTCTCTCTCTCTCTCTCCTAGAAATAAATAAAACATTAAAAAAAAAAAAGTTCTCTCGAGACGCCTAGATTTCAGAGACTATAATTTTATCCTGTGGGATATAACTTAGATCTCTTCATTGGTTGTCCCGAGTTTTATTAAATTGATATCCTGGGGCACCTGGGTGGCTCGGCTGGTTAAGCGTCTGACTTTGGCTCAGGTCGTGATTTCGTGGTTCCGTGAGTTCGAGTCCCACATCGGGCTCTCTGCTGAGCCACCCGGGCGCCCCAAGCATCAAACTCTTGATTTCGGTTCAGGTGGTGATCTCACAGTTCGTGGGTTCAAGCCCTGGGTCAGGCTCTGCACTGACAGCATGGAGCCTGTTTGAGATTCTCTGTCTCTCCTTCTCTCTCTGCCCCCTCCCCTGCTCTGTCTCTGTCTCTCTCAAAATAAATATTACCAAAAAATAGTCAGGACAGGGGTGTCTAGCTGACTCAGTTGGTAGAGTACACGACTTTTGACCTCAGGGTTGTGAGTTCGAGCGCCACGTTGTGGGTAGAAATTACTTTAAAAATAATATAAAGTAACAGCTAACACTTTCACCGTCCTTCTGAAGCACTGTGCTAAGCATTTTATATATAGAGACACATGCAATCCTCACAACAACCCTTTGAGATAGGTTCCATTATTTCCCCCATTTTACAGTTGAGGAAACTGAGGCACTGAAAGGGCAAGTAACACCCAAAGCTGACAAAGTTCACACAGCTGGGAAGTGGGGAGTCAGGACCATAAACTCAGGCAGGATGGCTCCAGAGTCCCCTCACTTACCCCATGACACCACACATTGCCATAATCTCACACTAAATTATATTTTTTAATTGCCATATGTGTATTATGTCAACATTCAGAGTTCTGCAAACCACGCCCACGGGTCCAGGGCTCTTCGCTGCTGTAGAAGGAACATCCTGGATCGGGGTGTCAGAAACACATTGATCCGGGGGTGCCTTGGTGGCTCAGTAAGTTAACCATCAACTCTTGGTTTCGGTTCAGGTCACGATCTCATGGTTCCTGAGATCAAGTTCCAAGCTGGATGCCATGCTGATAGTGTGGCGCCTGATTGGGATTCTTTCTCTTCCTCCTCTCTCTCTCCCTCCACTTCACCAATGTGTGTGTGTGTGTGTGTGTGCGCGCTCTCTCTCTCTCTCTCTCTCAAAATAAATAAACAAAAAAGGAGACACCTGGGTTGGAATCTTACTCCACCACCTACACACTGAGCGACCTCAGGCAATTTGCTAACTTCTCTGAGAGTCAGTTTCATGCAGAAATCACAGGGCTTTTCTGGAGGCGAAGACCTGCCCACGAGACATGCCCCTCACGAAGGACCTCTGCCCTCTGTCCCCCGGGAAGAGGAGAAGAGGAAGCACAAGAAAAAGCACCTGGCGCGGCGCCCCAACTCCTACGTCATGGACGTGAAGTGCCCAGGACGCTACAAAATCACCACCATCTCCAGCCATGCACAGATGGTAGTGTTGTTTGCTGGCTGCTCCACTGTCCTCTGCTCCTTACAGAACAAGCAGGGCTTACGGAAGGACGTTCTTTCAGACAGAAGCAGCACTAAAAGCCCCTGAATCAAGATGAGTGGGAAACTATCCCAATAAGCAGATTTGGGATTTAAAAAGAAGGAAAGAAAGAAATAAGAGACAAGAGAAGAACTCACAGGGCTGCAATGAGGAAGGGGTAAGGCGACTGACAAAGAGTGCCCTGAGCCGATGCCTGGCCAGATGGCTCTGAACCCAGGTGTGTGACCCTGGCAGCTTCATTCTTCCATCTATTTATTTGTTGATCCATTTGGCTAACGCCAGATGGAGACAGCGGCTGGTGAGCACAGCAGTTTCTAGATAAAGTTTTTTTCTCATCCCCTTCTTTCCCTAGAAGAGGGAAATGACCTCCAAATAGGGCCAAATGGGACCACGCATCACACGAGTGGGAAAACTATACAGAATTTCAGAGCCATCAAAGGGTAGGGGGCTGAACCGCAGGAAGGGGCCAAACGGAGCAGGCCTTGAATGACAGAAAAGAGGTCAATAGGCAACAGGAAAATCACTTAAATCTTTTGATCAGAAGTCACTTTGATGTTTACATATTTAAATTGTGCCTAGAGTTCTTGAAAGATGCAAGATGGGAGGCTGTTGCAACAGCCTGGGCAAGAAGAGTGGGCTGGAGATGTGTAGGTGAGAGCGTTGCCCCCAAAGCTGTAAGAGAAAGCACAGCACGGGCACCCTGCACCCAGACTGGCCTGCTCGGGCCCCACCTTGCTCACACCTTGGCCATGTCTGATTTCTCCACCTTTGTCCACGAACCTGCCACCTGCTTCTGTCCCGACTCTGTCCTCGGCCCCCCTTTCCCCTACATCCCAGCTTTTGCTTCACCCCTTTGATTTGTCTGCTCCCTCCTGGCTTAGTTCCTGCGGGGCACTGATCAGCGCCAGCCCTTCTGACTCAGCCCAGAGTGCCACCAACATCACGTGAGTGAAGGCAGTGAAACAAAGGAAGCCTCCACCCGCTGCTCCCCCAGAGGGAAGTGGGAACAGAAAAGGAAAAGGTTCAGGTGATGCTCCAGTGAAGGCAAGTGCATAGGATGTGGCAGCTGCCTGGATATTGGGGCTTCTGGTCCATGTAGAAGGGTGGTGCAGTAGGGACAGAATGGAGCTGATGTTGGGGGAGGACTTTGAGTCTGACATGCCAGGGAGATGTCCAGGTGCAAATGGACCCACAAGGTTTCCAAAGATGAAACTAGGGCCCAGGGAGGGCTCAGAGCTGGGGAGACAGACGTGGGGAATCAACTGGCATAACTACACTGAGTGGTTTGTGGGTAGCAGGCACTTGGTGAGTATTATCTCATTTAATCCGAACCGCAACCCAAGTGAAGGCAATGTTTTCACTTCATCACTGAGGAAACCGAGGCACAGTGGGGTGAAGCGTTCTGTCCGAGGCCACACGGTTAGCAGGTGGCAACCATAGGACTCGAACCTAGGCTTTGACTCTGAGGTCATTTCTAAGCCAAAGGGTGGCTTGGACCCCCAAAAACTAGTTCCACAGCCAAGCCAGAGGTGGCAGGTGTGGGGGGGCCAGCAGATGCCCCGGAGCAGGGCAGGCAGGTCAGAGCTGGGGAAGAAACAGCCCAGGGAGAGCAAAGGAGGAAAAAATGCAGAGAGCTCAGGAAGGGGCCTCCTGACTTCAGGCACTGGCCACATACCTTCCATGAGTCTGTCTGTCATTTGTGAGCTGGGAACTATTATTGGCATCCTACAGATGCAAGGATATGAGGATCTGAGAAGTCAGGTGACTTGCCCTAGGTCACACACCCTGTTCCTGGTGAAGCCCAGATTCAAACAGGAGCCTTTTGACTCCAGAGCCTGGCCCCTGTCGTCATGCACAGGGCCTCCTTAGCGACAACACCCCCACCCCAGGCAGAATCACTGAGCTCCAGACCCTTCCCCCACCGGCGGCGGCACAAAAGACCGGACTTTGCCTCCCCTCCTCCTAGCCTGCTATGTAGGGGCAAAGTCCGGCGCTGCTCCCCAGACTCGGCCTCCTCCAGACTACCCTGACCTTTCCTTTCCTGGGGCTCTGGCCCCTTTCTGCCCCTTTCTTCCCCCAAACTCATTGGGATCATAGAAAGAGAAAGAAGGGTGAGAAGTGGACTTCTGGAGACAGTAGAAGAGCTTGGGGTTCAGAGAGGTTGGACGGTGATGGGGGAGGGCAGAGAGTAGTTGGGAGGGAGGAGAATAGGGGGCAGGCGCGGTTGAGGGGGGTAAGGGACTGAGATTTGTTGGGATGGGGAGGGAGGCAGGAGAGGGGATGTGGTGAGGCACGGACAGGGAAGAGAGGCCTGGGAGTCTCCTTTACCTTCAGGGTCCATGACTGCTTGGAGCTGCAGAGCTGGTGTGTACAATGCTCAGATCCCGCTTCTCGGAGGCCCCAGAAGGGGTGGGGCTGCCAGACAAAGGAGGAAGGGGCTGGTCCAGCCAGCCCTTCCCAAGTGCTCTGGGGCTCCCGCCTGCCCTCTCCCAGGACCCCTGGGGCTGCACATACCTTCTTCCACTTTCTACTGGACTGGAAGAGCTCTTGCTTGTGTAACTCAGAAGTCCTCTCCTCTCGGAGCCAGGCACCCAGTTCCCTCCGCACACCCAAACTGCCCCAGGCTGTGAGGCTGCTGGTGACAGCTGGAAAGCTTCTTTGAGGAGTGCACTGGGAAAATCATGGGTTTGAGTCCTAGGTTCAGATCCTAATTCCCTCCTAACTCCCAATGCCTTTTACTTTTTTCTGCCCCTCAGTTTCCTTGGTTCTAAAATGGGATCATTCCTCCCGGTGAGTTCAACTGATAATCCAGGGAGAAAACTCTGCAGGTGACACAGAGCACAAAATCAACCCTTGCCTTCCTTGCCCTCCCCTTCCCGAAGTCTGTTTTTCACCTCGAACCTTGCTTGCCTCACTCTAGTCCGGGCCTCCAAACTATTTTCTCCTAGATGCCATTTTTATTCCTGCTTCTCTTTTAAAGGCTCTTTGCGGCCTCCTGCAAGTCCTTCATCCTACGTCCAACCCTCACATTTTGGTGTTCTCTAGGTGCGGTGGGACTGCTTCTCTTTTCTTCCTCAGCACACGGCTAAACTACATTTCCCAGCCTCCTTTGCACTGAGGCCACTACCTGACTGAATTCTATCCAGTGGAAAATGAGCACAAGTGGTACCACCCCTTCCAGACCTGGCCCTTGAAAGACTTCCCATGATGCTGACCTCTCTCTCCCCGCTGGGAGTGACAGGGTCACAAAATGGAAGGAACCGGGGCCCCTGAATGACCTTACGGAAGGTCACCTTCCAATGCCAGCACTGAAATGTTACAGAAGCAAGGAAAAAAACATCTCTGGAGTTACACTCGAGATTTGGGGGCTGTTTGTTAGCCTGGCCTGACACCACAGCTCCCTTTTCATGCTGCACAGCGAGTGACATAGTTTATGCATTTGTCCATCTGTGCCATTATTTAAATTGCTATCTAAAGTCACATGACTCTCAGGGCGCCTGGCTGGCCCAGTCAGTAGAGCATGCAATACTTAATCTTGGGGTTATGAGATCAAACCCCACGTTGGGTGCAGAGATTACTTAAAAATAAGATCTTAGGGGCACTTGCATGGCTCAGTCAGTTGAGCCAGTCAGTTGACTCTTGATATTGGCTCAGGTTGTGATCTCGTTGTCATGGGATCAAGCTCCATGTTGGGCTCTGCATTGACAGCATGGAGCCTGCTTGGGATTCTCTCTCTCCCTTCTGTCTGCACCCCCCACCGACTCTCAAAATGAAGAAACATTTTAAAAAATTAAAAAATAACATCTTTTAAAAAATATATAAGATATATATTAAATAAATATATATGTATATAATAAAATACTGAAGGGCACCCATGTGGCTCAGTCAATGAAGCATCTGACTTCAGCTCAGGTCATGATCTCGTGGTTTATGAATTCGAGCCCTGCATTGGGCTCTGTGCTGACAGCTCAGAGCCTGGAGTCTGCTTTGGATTCTGTGTTTCCCTCTCTCTCTGGTCCTCCCTGCTCGCACTCTGTCTCAGTCTCTCTCAAAAATAAACATCAATCAATCAACCAATCAATCAATCAAATATTGAGATGACTCTCAAATCTCTCTCCAGCTCTGACTTCTCTCCAAGTTCTAAAAAATCAATTCATTATGTTCTCCCCCAAAACTGCTATTTCTCTGCATTTCCACATCTCCTCCACCTCCAAAGATAGAAACCTTGAACCCTAACCTCATTCTTCCCTCCATCACCCAATAGCCAATTAGTTCTAAAATCTGATTTTCTGAATAAGTATATTTCACACCTGACCTATTTTCCCCCCTTAGGCCAGACCCCCACTATATCCAACTTGAACTAAAATAATGCTTTCACTTTGGGCTGCGCTCCCTTGAGGCCATCCTCCTGGATGCCAGGTTCACTCAAAAGACAGATCCAAGCTTGCCACAGGTTTCCTTAAAATCATCCTTTGTTCATTCACTAATTCATGTATCCCTCCATTCAGTAAATGCATATTAGGTAGCTACTGTGTGACAGGCTCTGGACTCTGGGATCACAAAGAGGACGTGTGGACTTGAAGGGGCTACACCCTGATGGGTGAGGGACACCTCCACAGCCCAGATGCAGCGCGGTCACACGAGGTGCTGTGAAAGAAACACTATGTCTGTTGGGGATGAAAGCAGCAAAGGCGGCTTCACAAAGGCAGTGACATTTGAGCTGCATCCTGACGGTTGAGGAGTTTGGCGAGAAATCAAGATGTGTGTGTCACGGGGCGGGCCGGGGGGTGGGCTGGCTTCAGGCAGAGCGCGTGCAAACCTAAAAGTGAGTCTGTGGCTCTCTTCATGGCCAGCCCTCGTGGGATGGATCTGGCTCATCATCCAGCAGGGCTATCCAGATGCCACAAGCTGGCCAGGCAGGTACTGAGCACCCTAGGGAAGGGACAAGTGTCACTTCCCACCCTTCACAGGTTCTGCCTGCCGAACTGAACATGGTCCAGGGTCAGAAATGGGGATGCAGAGGACATGTAGGTGTAAATAGCCATTTTCAGAAATGAAATATCCTGAGAAGCATGCATGGAGGCCCTTTTTCCTGTCTGCAAAAATGAATTTCATTAATAGATTTCTCAAGACTTTCTCTATCTAAACCCTTTTACCATGTGGAATTTTCATTTGGTATGACACGGCTTTATTTCTAACCATAATCTTAATGTGCACTTTTGAGAATAAAACAGAAATGTATTTGAAAATATAAGATGAGGAGAGCCTTGGTGGCTTAGTCGGTTAGGCATCCATCTCTTCATCTCGGCCCAGGTCGTGTTCTCATGGTTCGTGGGTCAGGTTGACAGCACGGAATCTGCTTGGGATTCTCTCTCTTTCCCTCTCTCTCTCTGCCCCTCCCCCGCTCATGCTCCTGTACACTCTCTCTCTCAAAATAAATAAATAAGCTTTAAAAATGTAAAGAAAAGAGAAAATATAATGAAGTGTGTGTGTGTGTGTGTGTGTGTGTGTGTGTGTGTGTGTGTGTATGAATCCTGTTATTAAGAAACTAGAATGTGCTGGTAATTGACTTTTTACTGTCTGGAAAAAATTAATATTTTTAACATCTTGAACTATACCCTCATACGCACATCACGAGAAACACAAGGCATATTCAGGGACCTCCAAGGAATTTGATGAGGCTGGAGGGCAGGAGGGCATAGAGTGTTTACACAAAGGGCTGACCAGGCAGGGCCAGATCTCAAAGGATCCTAACTTCATGATTCACTAGGAGATATTAAAGGGGTCTTATCTTCATGGCCTCATTAGGAGGTCTTGACCTCATTAGGAGGGAATCTAGACCCTTGTAGAAGGGCCACTGGGACCATCATGGACAGTGGGTAGAAGTGACTATGGTCAAGAAACCCAAAGAGAACTCTAGGCAGGACCCAAGAAAGGTGTGTTGGAGCCTGGGTGAAGAAATCGCTCCAAAGGACCATGAAAGAAGAGTCAGGGGAACTTGGCACCCAAGAGGCAAAGATAGGAGGGAGTGGAGTTTGATGATGATTCTGAGAGGCCCTGGAAGAGTCTAGAACAGGCTTAGGTTTGGTGACCTCCCCACTGCTTTCAGAACTGAATTCAAAGTCCCTAGTCCTTCACAGCGGGGCTCCAACCTGCCCTTCTAGCCTCATCTCCTTGAACTAGACACCCCATCCCCTCAGCGAACACCTGCCTGGTAATATTTTCTTTCTTTTCTTTTTTACTTTCGTAAAAGTGACAGGTATTTATTATATAAAACTGGGAAAATACAGACAAGTGGAAACAAAATAAGAATCATTCCTAAACCTATCACTTGACTGACAATCACAATGAACATTTGGGATATTTCCTTCGAGTCTTTTTTTCCACAAACGCCCGTGTTTTTGCATTTTCATTACAAACCTAGATTCAGACATATTTACAGGTGAGTAACTAGCTCTTTGTTCCCAAGTGACATTATATTGTAAGCATTTTATTGCATAGTTTTGGAGAACATGGCTTTTTGGCAACTATGACAAGTATAACAAGCCATTTACAAATATTTTCGTCTTTAATATGTTTGGCCCTTTCATTACCACACTTTATATTTCTCTCTTTTGTGTCTCTCTCCACCCCACTCCCCTCCCAGCCCCCTTTTGGTCTTCTAGTATCTGCTGCACCCATTCCAATGTGCATCATTAAATTAGTCACATGGTCCTTACGGTGTCTTTCTGCTTGCTGCCCCCTCTGCTAAGAGGGCTCTTCCCCCACTTTTCAGCCTGGCAAACACCTTCTCAGCCCCCCAAATCTCAGAGGAGTCCTCTCATGCATGCACAATGGCCACCTGGAACTTCGCCTCTTGTCCGGAGGCTCCTACCCTCCCCCAGCAGCGTATCACTCCCTTCTTCTGGTGGGCGCTCCTAAAATTTTGTTTGTACCTCTATTTGAATACTTTTCGCATGTTGGGTGCCTTACCCATCCCACCCCATTTCCTACAAGATCGGCCCAGGACCCAGAACCCAGTAATAGTTCAGAAAAATGATTGTGTGTGTCTATTAAGAAGGGGTGGAGCTGATGGCCTCGAAGTTCAGTGACAGTCTTTTCCAAACCTGGTATTGGGGCGCTTGGTGTGGCAAATCTAAGACAATGGTTGTGATATGTCTCGGGGACTTTGAGGACTAAGGTTAGTCCAAATAGAAGCACAGGTGCACAAACCATGGTAGCCGAGTGGATCCGTGAACACTTTCTACCCCATCTTCTGTGACCACTTTCTGCCCCTTCTCTCCCCTCTCCTCCGAACCACAAGAACAGACACACCCCTGAACTGTTCCCCTACCCTCGAGGTCAGGCCACAGGCAGTCACACACTCGACCTTCCCAAGGGCCTCTCTTTCTGTAGGTCAACCTGTCTCCTCTCAGCCCCTGCACCCTCTGACTCAACAACTTCCTCTTTGCAAATTTCCTCTTTGTCCTGGGGAAATACCAACTGCCTCTGGCGCGTGTGGCCCCTTGGGCTCTGGCTTGGGGTCGGGTCTTCCCCCCACCCCTCACTCCCACCCCACCCAGAGCAGCTTACCATCCCATCCCAGAGCCATAGGGGAAGTTCCCGGTTCTCTGGGCCTGTCAGTCTCACGGATTCCCCTCAGAGAAGGGAAGGAGCTCACCCCCCAGTGGAAGAGGAGATACAAACACATTAAACGAGGGGCGCCTGAGTGGCTCAGTTGGTTGAGTGTTCTTGTCTCTCGATTTTGGCTCAGGTCATGATCTCACGCTTCATGGGTTTGAGCCCTGCACTGGGCTAGTGCTGACAGTGCAGAGCCGGCTTGGAATTCTCTCTTTCTCCCTCTGTCTCTGCCCATCCTGCTCCCTCTCTCTCTCTCTCAGAATAAATAAACGTTAAAATAAATAAATAGGAGGCTGCCTGGGTGGCTCAGTCGGTTAAGCGTCCGACTTTGGCTCAGGTCATGATCTCACAGTGCGTGGGTTTGAGCCCCATGTCGGGCTTTGTGTTGACAGCTAGCTCAGAGCCTGGAGCCTGTTTCAGATTCTGTGTCTCCCTCTCTCTCTGACCCTCCCCTGCTCATGCTGTCTGTCTGTCTCTCTCTCAGAAATAAATAAGACATTAAAAATTTTTTTAATAAAATAAATAAGGACACCTGGGTGGCTCAGCTGGTCGGACTCTTGATTTCAACTCAGGTCATGATCTCACAGTTTTGTGAGTTCAAGCCCCATGTTGGGCTCTGGGCTGACCATGAGGAGCTTGCTTGGGATTTTCTCTCTCTCTCTCTCAACTAAATAAATAAATAGTAAAAATTTAAAATCTACATTAAACGGGTAACAGCAATGCCCCCCACCCCCTGCACACTTCACCTCTCCTCTCCCCTGCCTTGAGAGCAATGGAGCTGGAGTAGGGGAGGCTCTGAGCACAGGGAAACAGCGGCTGAGCTGAAGAACCACACTCGGATCACACATGCAGTCTATCAAGCCCCACACTCTTTATTGCGCTCCAGACACAGCTAAATCTTCTGCCGCCTCCACCTCACCTGAACACAGATGAGGACACAGATGTTCTCAGGGGCTCCTCATGTTGGCAGCTCCTGCCCCCTCCTCCCACCGGCCCTACTCACCGCCACTTACACAAACACGGCCAAGGACTCGCCTCTTGCACCAAAACTGCACCCATGACAAGACCCAGGAAAGTGCCGGGTTTCTGAGGACCCCACCTGCCCTGGGGAGGAGAAGAAGCCGCAGCCTCAGTCCACAGGTGGGGCAAGTGTGGGCCAGGGGCCAGCCTAGCATCCAAGAGCACAGCTCGGTGATGCCACCCAGTCTCTGCTCCAGTGGCCCGGCACAGAGCGCTGCGCCGTTACGGGAGGTTCGTGGGCTGAGTCAGTAGGACTGTCCTAATCTACGGGTCCAAAAGTACTTTCTAGAGTAATCCTCAGCGGGAGTCTGCTGGGATGTCATGTCCATCTTCCTTCCTAGACTCCGGTGTCCCTGGGAAGTCCTCTGAGAAAGCATAGGTCAAGGAAGTTTGGCATTACAGAGACTCCGCAGCTGATTTCCAGGAGAGGGTGGTGGGGAGAAGTCAGGATTGATGAGAAGAGTTTGTTGGCTCAATGTGACAGCGCCCAGTAGTGTGGGTGCTGGCTGCGAGACCTGGGGTTGAGAAGCCGGATGAGGGTTCAGTATGAACATACCAGGTGAGGACCCAGAGGATGTGGCGTGACAAGGAAACTTGAGCTGATGATACAGAGAAGGTGATGAAGGCTGAGAACGATTCTGACCTGCGCTCTTATTCTTCACGAGCACTGAGGGGCCTCCACATCTCCGGCCTCTGGCCCCTCGGAGGCAGGGGCGGGGGCCTCCTCAGCTTCATCTTTTCTGCCCACCAGC
>NW_027529443.1:914856-932628 GCF_008692635.1 Crocuta crocuta | reverse complement strand
CATCTTCATCTTTGCTGCCCACCAGCGGCTCCTCCTCCTCCTTCAGGATGGGGGCCTGCCTCAGCTCCTCCAGCTCCAAGGAGCCCCGTTGTGACTTGCGTCTATCGAAGAAAGTGGTGAGTGTGGGCTGCCGGCCAGACCCTTCCCCCACAGAGACCCCAGTGCCCTTCCCGCCCCCAGCCCCTCCTGCCCCTGCTGTCAGGGCCTCCTCATCAGACACCTGGGCCGGCCCGGCCCAGGCATCTACCACCCCATTGCGCTTTCCTCCCCTGCTTAATACCAGGGCCCCTGTCTTCCTCTTCTGCCGCCTGCGCCACAGCATGAGTAGGATCACAAGGAACACGACCACCCCCAGGGCCACAAACACAGCCAACAGCATGGTGTTATTCGTCCCTGAACCTGGTAGGGAATCCCCACTGCTTGTGTTTGTGAAGGCCTCTGGGGTAGAAATATCCCCTATTTCTACCATTCTGGAGATGGGGGACACACTGGGCCCCTTGGGGGTCGCCAGAAAGCCAGTTGATATGGTGGGAGGGGTTACACCGGCTACATCAGAGTTTTCCAGAGAGCCAGTAGTCATGGCGACGGAGGGTCCCCTGGTTACATCGGAGGTTTCCAGAGAGCCAGTCGCTATGGCGTCGGAGGGTCCCCTGGTTACATCGGAGGTTTCCAGAGAGCCAGTCGCCATGGCGTCGGAGGGTCCCCTGGTTACATCGGAGGTTTCCAGAAAGCCAGTGGCCATGGCGGTGGGAGGTGAGCTGGTTACAACAGACTCCTCCAGAGAGCCGGTTACCATGGTTCCATTAGTCTCCATGCGCAGTTCTAGAGTGTCTTTTGGTGATTTGGCATTCATTTCCAGGTTTGAGGACTTGTTGGTGGCAACTTCCCCAGAGACCGATGGCTCAGGTCCATGGAGGTCACTGCTGGCAGCAGTGGAAGCCCCGGGAAGGACCACTTCATTGGCCAAATAGGAAGCTGAAGAAGGTGGGGAGATCTGGTGCCCGGTGCCACCACTCTCCCCAGGGACCCCTGCTGTTGCAGGATGGGGGGTCACCACTCCAAGGCCTGAGGCCCCAGAGACAGTTGTGACCAAAGAAAGAGAGGATTCTTTGGAGGCAGTCATCTTCATAGTGGTGTTCCCAAGCTCTGAGTTCATCCCTTGGGTCCAGATGCCCCCAAAAAGGAGGAGAAGCAGGATCATTTCCACGGCGACAGACCTGAGCAGGAGTGGCAACCTGAGGGTGGGGAAGTTGAACACCAACACATGAAGCACTGAGCGGGAGAACCTGGCCGGGCCCTCCTCCCCATCTGCCCACTTCCCTGCTAACTGCCAGGCCTAACTTGTGGTTTAACGGCTTTTTCCACCCTTGCTTTTACTATTATCAGAAATAGCAAGGGAGCAGATGCTGGCGGCTCTGCCATCAGCTCTAACCTACCGGCCCCCTGAGGCCCTGGCTGCTCACACACCAGCAATGGCCAGCCCCCCGGCCCTCCCTGACCCTATTCAGCCCCAGTGGCTCCTGATCTTTTCCCATCATCTACCAGGCTTTTTTCGAGCCACAGCCCGTTCCCAGGTCCACGAAGTCTCCCGTCCCACCAGGCCACGCCCCATACCAGCTCACTTGATGAGGGCACAAGGCTGGGACCAGGCCGCTCCAACTCCTCCTGAAGCTGGGGCAGGACTGGGCAGATGGGCCCCAGGGGGAAAGGAAGTGGCCCTGGCTCCACCCACCCCACCCCAGCATCCTGCCCCACCCTCCCTGCTCCCACAGCTGCTGTGCGATGACAGCTCCATCACTTGCTCTTTCTGGGGTCTGAGATGATGCCGGGGCTCTGGGGTCTTGGCCGAGGCAAGTGGGGTTGTGGCGGGTGGGGGGGTCTGGAATGGGGACTTCGCTGAGAACTGGGTCGGCGAAGGGTGAGGCTGGGCCAGGGATAAGGGTCAGAGCTGGGGTGATGCAAAGTCGTGCTTGAGAACAAGGGATGCGGAGGAGGACATGGGTGGGGGGGGTGGCTTCCTTTGCATTTGTGGTTCCCAAGTTGTTAGGCCCAAACCCAGGGTAGCACCCTTTCCTGCCCCGAGAGCTCCCCAGAACTACCTCGGCTCTGGGTGGGGACCTCAAAAGCCTGTGCAGGCTGCGTACAATCCCTTGTGGGCTCTTGATGATGGTCTCAAGAAGCTGGGGAGCCACCATGATGGTTCCCAGTTGTGGGGTGCTTAACTAGACCAAGGTGGTTACTAAGCACTCATACATTATGATTTTATTTTGGGGGAAAACTAATAAAGATGTGGGAATCTATATGGAAAACAGTCTGGAGAAATATCTACTGAGGCATTAACCAATTTTCTTTGGATAGGTATGAGTAGGGGGTTCGTTATTTTCTTTGGATAGTTGCTGTTTCCTGAATTTCCTTTAATTGTTTTCTTTTCCCTCCTACTCTTTCTTCTTTTTCTGTGTGTATACACGTATTCTTTCACTTCTTTTATTTAGTTATGTGTTTCTTTGTTTGTTTCTCTCTTCTAATTTGTAAGTTTTGATTTTCTGCATGAGTCTGGTTTTGTTTTTTGCCTTTCTTTAAAAAAAAAAAAAATCAAAACCAGAGGCGCCTGGGTGGCTCAGTTGGTTAAACATTCGACTGGCTCAGGTCATGATCTGACGGTTCATGAGTTCGAGCCCCTGCGTCGGGCTTTGTGCTGACAGCTCAGAGCCTAGAGCCTGCTTTTGGATTCTGTGTCTCCCTCACCTTCTGCCCCTCTCCATTAGTGCTCTGTCTCTTTCTGTCTCAAAAATAAATAAATATTTTAAACAATCCAAACCAAGTTTTTGTTTTTTGTTTTTTGTTTTTGAGAGAGAGCATGCATTAGCAGCGTAGACAGGCAGAGGGAGAGTCCCAAGAAGACCCCACTTTCAGCGGGGAGCCCTACACGGAGCTCTACTCAATGACCCTGGGACCTGAGCCAAAATCAAGAGTCAGACCTTCAACTCACTAAGCAACCCAGGTGACCCCAAACTGATTTTTATATTGTAAAAGTAATAGTATATGTACGTGATAAGTGATTGAACAGGTCAGTGTCAAGGCTTGCGGTTATACCCCACTCACAAGCTAACAAGTTCGTCTGACGCAGATACATGAGACACCTGGGTCCCAAACAGGGGAATCCATTACTCACAGCAGAGCAAGCAAGAGCATAATGTTTGCATCAGTTCCCCTTGCCCCCAAGTCCCACAAGGGTGACACACAGGGGCTTGCCCTGCAGCTAAGGAACGCTGAGCTTGGGGCATTTCCCTCTATTTGAACAGGTGGTAAGCAGCCTTCTCTTCAGGGAGACATTACTGTGTCCCTCAGTTACTCAGCCTGAGAACAGCCGGAGAAATGGCCTGAATATAGAGCAGCTGGGACCTGTGTTCTTGGCATGTGAGCAGGAGTGTGCAGGGATGCTCAGGGCCCTGGAGGATTGCCTCTCCCGACAGTCAGGAGAACGTAAGGAGGAAAAGCTTCAAACTCTGCCACCGAGTAAACATTCACAGCAAAGTTGTGTGTTACATCTGTTCTTATGCAAAAGCATATACGCATGTGTTTCATCATATTACATTTTATTGTACATACTGTTCTGCACTTAACTGAATAGAAGAAAAAAGGAAACAAGAACGAAAGAGAAAAAAGAAGACGAGAAACCATTCCATTGTCAGACATTTAGGTTATTTTAACATTTTACTACGGCAAACAGAAAAGTACAAATAATTGGCTGAAAAGTAATTGGAGGTTAAATTTTTTTAAGTTGATTTCTTTATTTTGAGAGACAGAAAACACGGCGAGGGAGGGGCAGGGAGAGAGGGAGAGAGAATCCCAAGCAGACTCCGCATGGTCAGCACAGAACCTGACACAGGGCTCAAACTCACGAAACGTGAGATCGTGACCTGAGCCGAAACCCAGAATCGGTGGCTTAACTGACAGAACCACCCAGGTGCCCAGGTCAAAAAAAAATTTTTTTTTAATTCTAAAAAGTCAATCAAAATATTTGTAAGGCTGCACAGAGATTCCCAATTTCCCAATCTTTAAAAAAATTACTGAAGCAAAATGCATTTTTGACAAAAATGTCATTCCAACCAAATTGCTGCTGACAAAGTTGTATGTTCCCCAGGCTCTATATGGGGCCCCAATTCTGGGGAGAGAAGAGAGAATAAGGATGGGTCCAGGCTCTAGCCTGACACTCCTAAAGAAATAGGGGCCTATCAGGGAGCCTGGGTGGCTCAGTCAGTTAAATGTCCAACTTCAGCTCAGGTCATGATCGCACGGTTAGTAGGTTCGAGTCCCACGTCGGGCTCCATGCTGACAGCTAGCTCAGAGCCTGGAGCCTGCTTCAGATTCTGTGTCTCCCTCTCTCTCTGACCCTCCCCTGTTCATGCTGTCTCTCTCTCTCTCTCGCTCTAAGAAATACAGAAAACATAAAATAATAATTAAAAAAAAAATGAAATAGGGACCTATCTGCACAGACTGTAGACCCTGGGATGGAAGGAGAGATAATTAAAATGTGAAAACGACATCACAGAAGAGCAATACTTAGAAAACTCTGGAAGCAGCAGTCTGCCAGGTACAGAACCAAAGGTTCTCTGTGCATGGTTGCAGCTGCTCCTCACAAGAAGCCCATTTTACAGGTGAGAAGGCCAAGTACAGAGAGATTGAGTAAGTAACTTGTCCTAGGTTACTTCACATTTACATAGTATTTACTCTTCACAACAACCCTGTGAGACACATGTCATCACCCTAATTCTACAAGTGAAGAAACTAAGAAACAAAAGAGTTCAGAGACTTGTCAAGAGTCAGACAACCAGCAAGTGCTTAGAGATGAGCTTCAAAACCGGGTTGGTCTAAGGACTCAAGGCCAAGGATAAGGATCACCAGGTAGAACCAGGGTCGGAAATTTAACTACTGTGCTACATTTAAAGACATGTTTGGGTACAAAAGATTCAAATAATAGAATGCATGCTAAAATAAGGGCTAGATTTAGTCCTAGGAAGTGTCTAGGAAGACTTCAGAGAAGCGATGTCTTCAAAAGCAGAAGGGAAAGGGGACTCCGCTCCTTCCTTTATTTATTTATTTTTTTTTAATATTTTTATTTATTTCTAGGAGAGAAAGAGAGAGAGACAGCTGAGCAGGGGAGGGTCAGAGAGAGAGGGAGACACAGACTGAAACAGGCTCCAGGCTCTGAGCTGGCAGTCAGCACAGAGCCCGACGCGGGGCTCGAACCCACAAACCTCGAGATCATGGCCTAAGCGAAAGTCAGATGCTTAACCGACTAAGCCACCCAGGCGCCCCCCACTCCTTCCTTTATACCCTACATCTAACCTGTCTGTACATCCTGCTATCTCTACCTTCAAAATGGGGTCAGCACCTGAAACCCAGATCTTGGCTTCTAACTACCACTCCCTTTGGAAAGGAATCAGGGCTCCTAGGATAACAGCTGATTCCAGAGCCAGGGCAGGGAAAGTACAAGGTGAGCCTGGGATATCTCGTTGCATCAGGAAGTAGGAAATGCTCAAATAATGAGGAACATGTCAAAATGACAAGGAACTAGCTTAAAAGGGTTTCCCCAGGGCCAAAGCAGAGACATGTTGCACATCAAAATGAAAAACTGTAGTGATCGATTAATGCACTGAACAAAGAACCCATGAGTTCATATGGCTGCTGAAAATATTAGAGAGACAGAGTGAAGATGGAAGGGAGGGAGATGGAAGAGAGATGGGAGAGTGGAGAAAGTTCTTTTCCAGTAGGAAAGCTAACTTCACCGTAGAAGGAATATAGAGTTTTAAAATGACCAGGGCACCTGGGTGACTCAGTCGATTAAGCGTCCAACTTCAGCTCAGGTCATGATCTCGCAATTTGTGGGTTCGAGCCCTGCATCGGGCTCTGTGCTGACAGCCAGCTCAGAGCCTGGAGCCTGTTTCAGATTCTGTGTCTCCCTCTCTCTCTGACCCTCCCCTGCTCATGCTGTCTCTCTCTCTCTCAGAAATAAATAAAACATTAAAAAATAATAATAAGTAAAAAATAAAAATGACCAATTTACAGCTACCATATAATTGATTCAAGTAAGAATGAACTGTTGAGTAAAATTGGGGCAGCAGAGGAGGGGTGCATACATGCTATTTTTACAGGCTTAAAATATCTCCCCACAAGATATATATGTATTACGAAGGAAAATTAGCAGCTTCACGGTGGAAAAATCTAGCAGACATCATCTTAGCCAAGTGATCACACTTTTTTTTTAAAGATATTATTTTTAAGTAATCTCTACACCCAACACGGGGCTGAAACTCACAACGCCAAGATCAAGAGTCACATGCTCCACTGACTGAGCCAGCCAGATGCTCCAACCAAGTGATCAAACTTAACATCACCAGCCATGGGGCAAACCTACGTAAGGAGTCTCCAGATATGGTACACTGAGAAGGACACAAAATCACATCTGTGGTAGTCCCAGCAACAATGCAGAACCTGATTGTTAAATATCAGGCAAGGGGCGCCTGGCTAGCTCAGTCAGTTGAGCGTTCAACTTTTGATTTCGGTTCACGTCATGATCCCAGGGTCATGAGACAGAGCCCCACACCCAGCTCCTCTCTGAGCATGGAGGCTGATTGGAATCCTCATTCTCTCTCCCTCTGCCCCTCTCCCCTGCTCATGCTCTCTCTCTCTCTCTCAAACATATATATATATATATATGGCAAATCCAAATTGAGGGACATTTTATAAAATAACAGGCCTGTACTCTTCAAAAATGTCAGCATCGGGAAGGACAAAGAAAGCCTGGGACTTTCTTCCGGATCTTAAAAGAGTGAAGAGATGTGACAACAAAATGCATTATGGACTGGACCCCGGATTCAGGGGGGAAAGTTGCCATGAAAGACACCATGAGAATAGTTGGAGAATTTGAATGCAGACTGTAGAGCAGACAATAGTATTGAATTCACATGAACTTTCCTGAACTTGGTAAGTACATTCTGGTTGTGACAGAGAATGTCCTAGTTTGCAGAAAATACATCGTTGAAGCACATAAGAACGAAGGAGCACAATGCAGAAACTTCCTCTGAAACGATTCCACGCAAATAACAGTAATAACAATAAAGGTAATAAGGTAGAAGATAAAAATGAAGCGTATGTGTCAAAGTGCTCACGGATAGTGGAGAAGCTCTTGGGTTGGTGAGTGTGAGGAGATTTGAGGAGAGTCGCCATCCCCTAGAAGGCAAGAAGCTCCACCCCTTCCCACATTGATGCCCTATGCATCTCTTCCATGGGGCTATTCCTGGCAGGGGAGGGAAAGTGGAAAGTGAAGGGCAGAGGGGGAGGAAGACCCAGAATCCGAAGCAGGCTCCAGGCTCTGAGCTGTCAGCACAGAGCCTGATGCAGGGCTCAAACTCACAAACCGCGAGATCATGACCAGAGCTGAAGTCAGACACTTAACCAACTGAGCCACCCAGACTGAAGAAGTCTTTTAATTAGTGGCCATTAACAAAAACGCTGGGTGGGGTCATCACACTTCCCCAAAGTCAAGAACAAAAAGACCCAGAGGAGCCTTTTGAGAACTACAAAGTTTTTATGATGTATCCAGAACCCATACTGAAAATGCAATTCCACCACCCATCTGTTATTTGCTTAGGCATACAGCAGGGGACATGTTTTGTGGTTTTGGGTTTGTTTGTTTTTAAAGTTTGTTTATTTATTTTAAGAGAGAGAGAGAGAGAAAGAGAGAGTGCTTGAGGCTTGATCTCAGGTACAGGGAGATCACGACCTGAGCCAAAATCAAGAGTCAGATGCCTGGGTGGTTCAGTCAGTTAAGTATCTGACTCTTGATTTCGGCTCAGGTCATGATCTCATGTTTCATGAGTTCAAGCCTGCTTGAGGTTCTTGCTCTCTTTGCCCCTTCCCTACTTGTTTTCTCTCTCTCTCTCAAAATAAATAAACTTAAAAAAAAAAAAAACACTTCAGACACTTAACCCACTGACCCACCCAGGTGCCCCTAAGATTTTTTATTTTTTTATTTTTATTTTTTTAATATTTGTATTTATTTCTAGGAGAGAGAGAGAGAGAGAGAGAGAGAGCGTGAGCAGGGGAGGGTCAGAGAGAGGGAGATACAGACTCTGAAATAGACTCCAGGCTCTGAGCTGGCAGTCAGCACAGAGCCCAACGCGGGGCTCGAACCCACGAACCGCGAGATCATGACCTAAGCGAAAGTCGGACGCTTAACCGACTAAGCCACCCAGGCGCCCCAAGATTTTTTTATTTTTAAGTAATCTCTTCACCCAATGTGGAGCTCAAACCTGCGACCCGGAGATCAAGAGTTGCACACTCCACCAACTAAGCTAGCCAGGTGCCCCCAAATTTTTCAAAATAAAACAACATAGAAAGATCCGGAGTCTGACTACTCACCTCACTTCACTACTACCCCCTGGCTCAAGCCTCTCCTTTTCCCACCCGGATCATGCACCAGTCTCCCTCCCTGTGACCTCACCCTCCTTCAGGCTCTTTCAGCAGAGCAGCCAGAGGGCCCCAGATCACACATCCCTACCTCTCCCGCCCTCATTCCCTCTGCCCCAGCCACCAAGGCCTCCATTTTGTTTCTGAAAAAAGTAAGCCTTGGGGCCTTGATGCTGTCACAGCCCCGCCTGGAAGGCTTTTCATCCAGATGTCTAGATGACTCCCTTTTTCATAAATTGGATTTATTATTTTGTTGTTATTGTTGTTTGTTTGTTTGTTTTAATTCTTTCTCACAAGTTTTTGCTCAAATGTTACTTCCTGGCTCTGTCTGGCCACCATATTCAAATTGTACCCACCCCCTGGTCTGAGCTCCCCATTTCTGCCCCCCCCCACACCTTTCTCTCCACAGCACCTCTCACCTTCTCGTATGCTGTATCTTTTACTTTCCTATCTTGTTTCTGTCTGTCTGTCCCTACTGGAATGTAAGCTCCATGACAGAGCAGGTGTGTCTGCTGCTGTGCCAGCAGCCCCTGGACAGTACTTTGTACACAGTAGGCGCTCAGGTGGTGCAAAGTTCTCCAGCTGAGAGAAAGAGAGGGGGTTATGCAGGGCAGAATGGGATGAAGTAGGGGTGGGGGCTGTGGGCACTGGAAGGGCTGGATCTGCGACTGCCTCGCCCAGCCCACAGACATCCAGGAGGTCATCCTAGGTCATCAGAGGTTTTCAGGCTTCCAAGTGACAGGAGCAACTTGTGTTCTATGAAGATAATCTCTTCCCTCCCAGCCCCCTTCTCCAACAAGGTTTGGACTTGCAGCTCTGACTCCATGCAGGTCTGTGAGGGGCCGTTTCCAGCCAGACACCACAGCAGATAGGAGCTGCCATGAGAGAGCCTACCCCTCCCTGCACCTAAGCCAGGAGCCAGGGGAGCCACAGAAGAATGGATGGGGCACTGGCTCTGCGCTGTATCGCCTCCTCTGTGTGCAGCCTAGGGTTAGTAATTTCATAGTCTGCCTCAGTTTCTTCATCTGTAAAACAGGGATAATAACCATTATACAATTGCACCAAAAACCATAAAATACCTAGGAATAAACCTAACCAAAGAGGTGAAAAAGCCATACATTGAAAACTATAGAAAGCTTATGAAGGAAATTGAAGAAGACACAAAAAAGTGGAAAAACACTGCATGCTCCAGGGTTGGAAAACAAATATTGTTAAAATGTCAATACTACCCAAAGCAATCTACATATTCAATGCAAGCCTTATCAAAATAACACCAGCATTTTTCACAAAGCTAGAACAAACAATCCTAAAATTTGTACAGAACCAGAAAACACCCTGAATAGCCAAAGCAATCCTGAAAAAGAAAACCAAAGCTGCAGGCTTCACAATCCCAAACTTTAAGATGTATTACAAAGCTGTAATCATTAAGACAGTATGGTATTGCCACAAAAACAGACACTCTGATCAATGCAACAGAATAGAGAACCCAGAAATGGACCCACAAATGTATGACTAACTAATCTTTGACAAAGCAGGAAAGAATATCCAATGGAATAAAGACAGTCTCTTCAGCAAATGGGTGCTGGGAAAACTGGACAGTGACATGCAGAAAAATGAACCTGGACCACTTTCTTACACCATACACGAAAATAAACTCAAAATGGATGAAAGACCTAAACATAAGACAGGAAGCTATCAAAATCTTAGAAGAGAAAGCAGGCAAAAACTTCTTTGACCTTGGCCTCAGCAACTTCTTACTCAACATGTCTCTGGAGGCAAGGGAAACAGAAGCAAAAATGAACTACTGGGACCTCATCAAGATAAAAAGCTTCTGCACAGTGGAGGAAACAATCAGCAAAACTAATGGGAGAAGTTATTTACAAATGATGTATCAGGTAAAGGGTTAGTACCCAAAATCTATAAAGAACTTATCAAACTCAGGGCACCTGGGTGACTCAGTCGGTTAAGCGTCTGACTTTGGCTCAAGTCATGATCTCACAGTTTGTGGGTTCGAGCCCCACGTCGGGCTCTGTGCTGACATCTCAGAGCCTGGAGCCTGCTTTGGATTCTGTGTCTCCCTCTCTCTCTGCCCCTTCCCCACTCACACTCTGTCTCTCTCTTTCTTTAATGTTTTCAATAAAAACATTTAAAAAAAAAAAAAGAACTTATCAAGCTCAACACCCAAAACACAAATAATCCAGTGAAGAAATGGGCAAAAGACATAAATAGACACTTTTCTTTTTTTTTTTTTTAAATGTTTTATTTATTTCTAGGAGAGAGAGAGACAGCGTGAGCAGGGGAGGGTCAGAGAGAGAGGGAGTTACAGACTCTGAAACAGGCTCCAGGCTCTGAGCTGGCTGTCAGCACAGAGCCCGACGCAGGGCTCGAACCCACGAACCGCGAGATCATGACCTAAGTGAAAGTCGGACGCTTAACCGACTAAGCCACCCAGGCGCCCCATAAATAGACACTTTTCAAAAGAAAGCATCCAAATAGCTAAAAGACACATGAAAAAAATTCTCAACATCACTCTTCATCAGGTAAATACAAATTGAAACCACAATGAGATACCACCTCACACCAATCAGAATGGCTAAAATTAACAACTCAGGCACCAAACTGATGTTGATGAGGATGCAGAGAAAGAGGATCTCTTTTGCACTGCTGGTGGGAATGCAAACTGGTGCAGCCACTCTGGATAACAGTATGGAGGTTCGTCAAGAAATTCAAAATAGAACTACCCAACAACCCAGAAATTACACTACTAGGTTTTTATCAAGTGATACAGGTGTGCTGTTTCAAAGGGCACATGCACCCAACGTTCATAGCAGCACTATTGACAATAGCCAAAGAATGGAAAGAGCCCAAATATCCATTGCTAGATGAATGGATAAAGATGTGGTATATATATACAATGGAGTATTACTTGGCGATCAAAAAGCATGAAATCTTGCCATTTGCAACTACGTGGATGGAACTAGAGGGTATTATGCTAAGCGAAATTAGTCAGTCAGAGAAAGACAAATATCATATGACTTCACTCATATGTAGAATTTAAGATACAAAACAGATGAACATAAGGGAAGGGAAGCAAAAATAATACAAAAACAAGGAAGAGGACAAAACATCAGAGGCTCTTGAATATGGAAAACAATCTGAGGGTTGCTGGAGGGGTTGTGGGTGGGGGGATGGGCTAAATGGGTGAGGGGCATTAAGGAAGACACTTGCTGGGCTGAGCACTGGGTGTTATATGTAGGGGATGAATCACCGGAATCTACTCCTGAAGTCATTATTGTACTCTATGCTAACTAACTTGGATATAAATAAAAAAAAAACAAATAAATAGGTAAAATTAAAACATAAATAAAATAAAATAGGGATAATCACAATATTTTTCAAAGTTCTGGGGGGGATTAAATTAGATAGGCCCTTGGTAAGAACCTAATACACAATAGCTGGTATAATAAGAAACAAGTTAAATCCCATTCTGATCTTCAGGGTCAGACTCCAAGGGTACAGGATTTGGGCTTGCTTTGGGGCCTGGAGCCCTTTCTTCCCATCTACAATCCTGTCCAGAGACAGGAAAAGCATGCACCCCTTGAGCTCCAAGGAATTCCCATTTAGCCAGAGACATGTTTATGGACTAATTTATTCACTGAACACAACTGCTTTTTAAATTTTTATACAAGGGATGCCTGGGTGGCTCAGTTGTTTAAGCGCCCAACTTCAGCTCAGGTCACTATCTCGAACTTTGTGGGTTTGAGCCCCACGTAGAGCTCTGTGCTGAAGGTTCACAGCCTGGAGCTTGTTTCAGATTCTGTGTCTCCCTCTCGCTCTGCCCCTCCCCTACTCACACTCTGTCTCTCTCCCGCTCTCAAAAATAAATAAACATTAAAAAAAATTTTTTTTTTAATTTTTATCCAAGTAATGGTATTATAAGTACAGAGGATTTATCATGAATGGCAATTCTCCTCCCCTTTCCTTCCCAAATCATGGTCCTGGAAAAAAAATTTTTTTTAATGCTTTTAACTTATTCTAGTGTCAGTGCTTCTGATGGATCCATATCCCTAAACAGCATGCTAATTCAACTATTTCTTAATGTATTCATTTTCCCTGCCATAATCAACTGGCTTCCAGCTCAATAGATGAACATTTGACCCACTGGCCCTGTCTCACTCCCCAACTGAGACATCTTTCTTTTTAGGCCTTTTGTAACTATAACTAAAGTTGCTTTTGTTAATTTAAATAACAGCTGGCTATGGTTACTGTGGGTATCAGTTAAACTCAGCGGAACAGTGGTTCAGGGAGTAGACTCTGGGGCCAAACTTCCTGAGCCACACCCAGGCTCAGCCATTGACTGAGTGTGAGACTCTGGGCAACAGATGTGGTCTTCCTGTGTCTGAGGTTGCACATTCACCAGAAGAGGTTAATAGCCAACACCATCTTCTAGACAGCTTTGTCCTGCAGATTAAATGGGCATGGAGGGTGCTCAGAACAGTGCCAGCACCGCTAAATGCCACGTACACCATGTACCCATTGGCTGTAATAAGTCCTCCATCGTCACTTTGTGGCTTCGCTTCCTTTAGCTCTCTTCTGTCCAGTTTCTGTTGTGCATACATTTACTTTGATAATGCTCTGGGCACCTGGGTGGCTCAGTCGGTTGAGCATCTGACTACTGATTTCGGTTCAGGTCATGATCCCACAGTTGTGGGATTGAGCCCCACGGTGGGCTCCACGGTGGAGCCTGCTTAAGATTCTCTCTCTCCTTCTGCCCCTCTCCCTCTGTCTTTCTCTCTTTCTGAAGTTTAAAAAAAAAATGTATTTATAAAGCTCTGTGGAGATCATACTTGCATTCTCTTCCTTGCATTGTCTAGAGCTATACTGTCCCATAAAGCAGTCACTAGCAACATGGGGCTATTTGCATTTAGAACAATTAAAATTAAATAAGATTTAAAATTCATGTCCTCCATTGCAACTAACTGGCTACATTTCACATACTCAAAAACCACATGTAGCTAGTGGTTACCTTTCAGACAGCACCTCAGCAGAATATATGCATCATCTCAGTAGAATATTTGCCTCCTCTCACTGCCTTGTCCAGAATTTGAGTCTAACAATGAAACACTATCAGTTGTCTTTCCTTTTAAAGATTATGTAATTTTGGGGCGCCTGGGTGGCTCAGTCGGTTGGGCGTCCAACTTCGGCTCAGGTCATGATCTCACGGTTCGTGGGTTCGAGCCCCGCGTCGGGCTCTGTGCTGACAGCTCAGAGCCTGTTACGGATTCTGTGTCTCCCTCCCTCCCCTGCTCATGCTCTGTCTCTCTCTGGCTCAAAAATAGATAAATAAATATTTTTTAAAAAAGAAATTAAAGGGGCGACTGGGTGGCTTAGTCGGTTAAGCGTCCGACTTTCGCTTAGGTCATGATCTCGTGGTTCGTGGGTTCGAGCCCCGCGTCGGGCTCTGTGCTGACTGCCAGCTCAGAGCCTGGAGCCTATTTCGGAGTCTGTGTCTCCCTCTCTCTCTGACCCTCCCCTGCTCACGCTGTCTCTCTCCTAGAAATGAATAAAAATATTTTAAAAAAAAGAAATTAAAGATTATATATATAATTTTGTTCAGTGCACAACCAACACTTTCCTATGATTATCTCCCCTTAATTATACATCTCTTAATTCTTCCTAAAGTTTCTAATAGCTTCTCATAATTCTTTGCTCCAAGAGGCCGACTAGCCCCCTGACCTTCCCTATTGCTACACACCTTCACCTAGAACTGCTGGTTATTGCTCTTCCAGGTGGGGTCCCCTATTTCCTGCATCCCACATCCTCCTCTTTCTAGGCTTAGCCCCTCATTTTTGCTGCAGCATATCATCAAGAAACTCTTTAATAAAGAGACCTTCCTAAGAAGAAGGTAAGCTTTCTGATTAATCTTTCACTTAAATAGATCTTTATTTTATTCTTACACTTGCTTGATATAAAATGCTAGGCTAAGGGCATCTGGTTGGCTCAGTCAGTTACGAACACTAGGGTAAAAATTATTTCCTTAGAATCTAGAAGAATTATCTTATTTTCTTCTAGGATCTGGATACTTGATTTTGCTGTAATAGTTTGATGCTAATCCAAGAGTTTTTCTCAAAAAAGGGGGAGGGACTTGAAAATTCAGCTTCTGAGTTAGAAAGCCCTACTCTAGTACCCAAAGTCCCAGTTAGTGTTTTATTAGCTTACTCTGAATGATGAAAGGACTTTAAAGAAGCCTTTCAAGGTGGAAAGAAAGCACCAAAATGAAACAGACTCAGCAACCATTCTGCCCCCCTCCTTCCTAACAGAACTCCAATTTGTTCAGAGGCCCGCTCTCCATGCACATCAGGGGTACTGACCCTTCCTTCAGCTCTGGATTAAAGTCTGGTTAGAGATGCCTGAATGGCTCAGTTGGTAGACTATGCAATTCTTGATCTCGGGGTTATAAGTTTGAGCCCTATGTTGGGTATACAGACTACTTAAAAAAGAAATACATTAACTAATTAAGATTTTTAATTTTTTAATGTTCATTTATATTTTGGGGGGGGGGAGAGAGAGAGGGAGACAGACCATGAATGGGCCAAGGGCTTAAAGAGAGGGAGACACAGAATTCGAAGCAGGCTCCAAGCTCTGAGCTGTTAGCACAGAGCCTGACGCAGAGCTCGAACTCACAACCCATGATAAGATCATGGCCTGAGCTAAAGTTGGACACTTAACTGACTGAGCCACCCAGGCACCCCTAATTAAGATTTTAAAAAAAGAAAGTCTGATTAATCTACAGGAATACCCTCATTTTTGCCCATGATTGGAAAGAGAAATGTGACCCAATTCTAGCCCACTAAAATGAAAGAAGAGAAGCTTCTTGGGAAGTTCTTCCTTCCTTTCTTTTTTCAACTTAAAAAAAAATGTTTATTTTAAGAGAGAGAGAGAGGATCCAAGCAGGCCCCACACTGTCAGTGCACAGAGCCCAACACAAGGCTTGATCCCACAAATGGTGAGATCATGACCTGAGTTGAAGCCAAGAGTTGGACGCTTAATAGACTGAGCCGCCCACGTGCCCCAGAAAGTTCTTCCTTACTTTTAAAAGAAAACCAGGGCGCTGACTTCTCTCTCCCATTAGACATGATTAAGGACACATTCAACAACTCTGAAAGGAACCAACCCTAAGGTGATGAGTGTTGTGAGTGGCAGGGCAGGGAGACAAAGAGCATGGGGTCCCTGAGGCATTGTAAGAGTTGGATCAGTGGGCCCTGAATACCACCTGTCTCCTTCCGTGGTCTTCCTGGGAGTTGGATCTTTAGTTATTTGTAGTTTAGAGCATCATAAGTATATAAACAAAATGAAAAATAATCTTTGAGGAAACAGTAGAAGTTATATAGGAAGAAGAAAGAAAGAAACAAAGAAAGATCTGATATTCTTGGAGAATTTTGAGAAGATATTGCTTCCTTAAAATAAGAACAAGATGCTATTAAAAATAAATAATTAGAGTACAAGACTGAATTCTTAGAAATTAAAACTGTGAGGGGCGCCTGGGTGGCTCAGTTGGTTAGGTGACCAATTGGTCTGTGAGTTCGAGCCCCACATCAGGCTCTGTGCTGACAGCTCAGAACATGGAGCCTCCTTTGGATTCTGTGTCTCCCTTTCTCTCTGCCTCTCACCTGCTTGCACTCTGTCTCCTCTCAAAAATAAATAAACATTAAAAATTTTTTTAAAGAAATTAAAACTGTGATACTGAATAATAAAAGTGTTAGAATATAAAATCAAGAAGCGCGCCTGACTGGCTCACTCAGTAGAGTATGTGACTTTTGATCTCAGTTGTGAGTTCAAGCTCCACACTGGGTGTAGAAATTACTTAAAAATAAAAACTCTTAAAAATAAATAAATAAATAAATAAAATACAATCAAGAAACTGTCCTTGGGGAGCCTGTGTGGCTTGGTCTGTTGAGCATCAGACTCTTTTTTTTTTTTTTAACTTTTTAAAACATGTTTTATTTATTTCTGAGAGAGTGAGAGAGAGAGACAGCATGAACAGGGGAGGGTCAGAGAGAGAGGGAGATACAGAATCTGAAACAAGGCCCAGGCTCTGAGCTAGCTGTCCGCACAGAGCCTGATGCAGGCTCGAACTCACGAACCATAAGATCATGACCTGAGCCGAAGTAGGACACTTAACCGACTGAGCCACCCAGGCGCCCTGAGCATCAGACTCTTGATTTCTGCTCAGGTCATGATCCCACAGTCGTGGGATCGAGCCCCGCATCAGGCCCCACACTGAACATGGACCCTGCTTAAGATTCTCTCTCTCTCTCTCTCTCTCCCCCTGCTCTTCCTTTCTACTCATACTCTCACTCTCTCTCTAAAATTAAAAAAAAAAAAAAAAGATTAAAAAAAGAAACTATCCCAGAAAATAGAAGCCCCCCAAAGTGGAAGGTAGGGGAGAAGATATGGGAGACAACATATGAGATCACATTATTTCAAGTAAATCTACCGGCTCTAATAAAGAGATCCAGTAATGTAGCCAAAAGAACAAAGTAGATTATTTCTCTTTAATGAAACAAGTCCAAGTTAAGTGGTGGTGGTTGGTGACACAGCTCTGTACCTTGCATCATTCAGGAACCCGACTCCTTCTTAGTCATTTTTCTGCTGTCCACTGTTGCCTAGATTAATCTGCTGGCTTGATGAAAAGAGAGTATGGAGGAGGCATGCTTTGCCCACCTTCTTAGACTTATGCCTAGAAGTCTTAAACATCAGGGTGCCTGGGTGGCTCTGTCAGTTGAGCATCTGACTTCGATTCAGGTCACGATCTCACAGTTCGAGAGTTTGAGGCCCGCGTCTGACTTTGTGCTGATGGCTGGGAGCCTGCTTCAGATTCTGTGTCTCCCTCTCTCTCTGCTTCTCCCCCACTCACACTTTGTCTCTCTTTCTCTCAAAAATCAACAAAACATAAAAATATTTTTAAAAGACCATCAAAATATTTTTTTAAAAAAGGTCTTAAACATCAATTTCAAAATATTCTGTTGGTGAAAACTCAGTTGAATGAGCATACCTAACTGCAAGGAAGGCTGGGAAATGTAGTTCAGCCATGTTCCCAATGGGAGAAGCGATAACTGGATTTTGGTAGACAATGAGCAGTGCTCACCACAGAGACACAGTCGATCAATCCAAGAGGCTCAAGCCAACCAAACCAGGAAGAACAAAAAAAAAAAAAAAAAAAAAAAAAAGGGGGGGAGACAAACCAAGAAACAGACTCTTAACTATAAAGAACAAACAGATAGTTACCAGAGGGGAGGT
>NW_027529443.1:858843-914843 GCF_008692635.1 Crocuta crocuta | reverse complement strand
AACAAAAAACAGAAAAAAAAAAAAAAAAAAAAAAAAAAAAAAGGAAGGGGGATGATTATTCAAGATATAACGTAAGACACTCATTCAGCTGAAAAACATGCATCTTCAGACTGATATGCCCATCCTGATAAAAGACTACTTGGTTAAATTTATTCCTATGTATTTTACCCCTTTTGATTCAATTTATTTATTTATTTATTTTGAGGCGGGGGGAGAGAGAGGGAGAGAGACAGCAAGCAAGGGAGAGAGAATTTTAATCAGGCTCCAACCCCAGTGCAGAGCCTGACACAGGGCTTGCTCTCACACTGTGAGATTATGACCTGAGCTGAAATCAAGAGTCAGATCCTTAACTAATTGAGCCACCCAGCCACCCAATAAAAGAAGACTCATGCCCAGACATTTCACAGTCCCAAAGATACCACTGATGGCTTACAGCTTTCCTAAGGAATGAGAGGAGGCAGTTGAGTCCCAAAAACATAGATGAAACCAGAAATGAAAAAGGAGACATTAAAACTGATACTACAGAAATACAAAACATCTTGAAAGACAACTATGAAAAATTATATGCCAACAAATTGAACAACCTAGAGGAAAGAGATAAATTCCTAGAAATATACAAACTATCAAGATTGAATTGTGAAGAAATAAAAAATCTGATCAGACTGATCACAAGAATGAGATTGAATCAGTAATTAAAAACCTCCCAACAAACAAAAGTCCAGGATCAGATGCCTCCACTCCTGAATTCTACCAAGCATTTAAAGAAGAATTAATACCAATCACTCTCAAACTCTTCCAAAAAATAGAAGAGGAAAGAATACTTCCAAACTCATTTTACAAGGCCAGCATTACACCAATACCAAAATCAGACAAGGACACTACAAGAAAAGAAAATTATGGGTCAATATCCCTGATGAACATAGACACAAAAATCCACAACAAAGTATTAGCAAACTGAATTCAATAATACAATAAAAGGATCATATACCATCAACAAGTGGGATTTATTCCAGAGATACAAGGATGGTTTAACATACACAAATCAGTCAAATGATACACCGCATTAACAAAATGAAGCATAAAATTTTTTGACCATCTCATTAAATGTGGCAAAAGCATTCAACAAAATTCAACATCCATTTATGATAAAAACTCTCAATAAAGTGAATATGGAACATAATATCTCCACACAGTAAAGGCCATAGATGACAAGCTCACAGCTAATATCATACTCAATGGTGATAAGCTGAAAGCTTTCCTTCTAAGATCAGGAACAAGGTAAGAGTGCTCATTCTCACCACTTTTATTTAACATACTATTGGAAATTCTATACAGAGAAGTTAGGCAAGAAAACTAAATTAAAGCCATTCAAATTGTAAAGGAAGAGATAAAACTCTCTATTTGCAGATGACATGATATTATATGTAGAAAATACCAAAGGCACCTGGGTGGTTCAGTCATTCAGGCATCTGGCTCTTCATGTCAGGTCATGATCTCATGGTTGTGAGATCGAGCCCCACATTGGGCTCCATGCCGGATGTGGAGCCTATTTGGGATTCTCTCTCTCCCCATCTCTCTCCACCCATTAACTCTCTCTCTCTCTCTCTCAAAATAAATAAAATTTTAAAAAAGAAAATACTAAAGACCACCAAAAAGCTGTTAGAACTCATAAATGAATTCAGGCAAGCTGCAGGATACAAAACAAATATACAAAAATCAGTTGTGTTTCTTTTTTTAAATATTTATTTATTTTGAGAGAGAGAGATAGAGACAGAGAGACAGAAAGAGAGAGAGAGAGCACGTGCATGAGTCGGGGAGGGAGAGAGAATCCCAAGCAGGTTCCACACTGTCATCTCAGAATCAAACATGGGGCTCAATCCCACAAACTACAAGATTATGATCTGAGCTGAAATCAAAAGCCAGATGTTCACTGACTGAACCACCCAGGCACCCCAAATCAGCTGTGCTTCTATACACTAACAATGAATTATCAGAATGAGAAATTAAGAAAACAATCCCATTTACAATTGCATCAAAAAAATGCATAGGAATAAATTTAATGAAGTAGGTGAAAGACCTCTACACTGTAAATTATAAGACATTGATGAAGGAAATTGAAGATGACACAAACAAATGAAAAACAATGGGGTCTGGGTGGCTCAGTCAGTTAAACATCTGACTTTGGCTCAGGTCATGATCTCATGGGTTCGAGCCCCACATCGGGCTCTGTGCTGACATCTCAGAGCCTGGAGCCTGCTTCAGATTCTGCATCTCCCTCTCTCTGCTCCTCCCCTGCCCACACTCTGTCTGTCTGTCTGTCTCTCTCTCTCTGAAAAATAAATAAACATTAAAATTCTTTTAATAAATAAATGGAAAAACAGCCCATGCTCATGGATTGGAAAAATTAGTATTGTTAAAATGTCCATATTACCAAAACAATCAACAGATTCAATAATTACATTGAAAAAATTCCAATGGCTTTTTTCACAAAAATAGAACAAAGAATCCTAAAATTTGTATGGCCACAAAAGACCCCAAATAGCTAAAGCAACATTGAGTTAGAAGAACAAAGCTGGAGATGTTGCATCATGCTTCCTGATTTCAAACAAAGCTGTAGTAATCAAAATTATATATTGGCATAAAAATAGACACTTAGACCAGCTGAACAGAATAGAGAACCTAGAACTAAACCCACACACATATGGTCAATTCACTTATGACGAAGAAGCGAGACTATGCAAATGAGGAAAGGATAGTCTCCCAATAAATGGTATTGGGGAAACTGGACAATCACATTAAAAAGAAAAAATAGGGACACCCAGGTGGTTCAGTCAGGTTGAGCATCCAACTATTGATTTCAGCTCAGGTCATGATCCCAGAGTCATGGGCTTAAGCCCCGTGTCAGGTTCTTCACTGAGCATGGAGCCTCTCCTCTTGATTTCAGCTCAGGTCATGATCTCACAGTTAGTGAGATGGAGCCCCATGTCTGGCTCTGTGCTGACAGCGTGGAGTCTGCTTGGGATTCTCTCTTTCCCTCTCTCTCTGCCCCTTCGCCACTCATGCGTGTAGGTGCGCGCTCTCTCCGTCTCTCTCTCTCTCTCTCTCCCTCTCTCAAAATAAATACATAAACATAAAAAAAGATCCTCTGTCTCCCCCTTTGTCCCCTCACAAGCTCTCTTTCTCTCTCTAAAATAAAAATTCTAAAATAAAAATGAAAGAAAGAAAATAGACCCTGATCTTATACCATACATAAAAATCAACTCAAGGGGCACCTGGGTGGCTGAGTTGGTTAAGCTTCTGACTTTGGCTCAGGTCACAATCTCATGGCTCTGCTTGTGGGTTTGAGCCCTGCATCAGGCTATCTGTTGTCAGCACATAGCCTGCTTTGGATCTGCTGTTCCCTCTCTCTCTGACCTGCTCTCTCTCTTTCCCTCCTTCTTTCTCTTGCTATCAAAAATAAACAAACATTTTTAAAAATTAAAAATTTTTAAAAATAAAGAACTCATACAACTCAATAGCAAAAACAAAACAAAAACAATTCAGCTAAAAATGAATAGAGGAGCACCTGGCTGGCTCAGTCTGTAGAGCATGCAACTCTTAATCTCAGGGTCATGAGTTCGAGCCCCACACTGGGTACGGAGCCTGCTTTAAAAAAATGGACAGAGGATCTGAATAGACATTTTTCCAAAGAACATATACAGATGGCCAATAGATTCATGAAAAAGTGTTCAACATCACTAATTGTCAAGGAAATACAAGTCAAACCCACAGTGAGATATCACCTTGCACCTGTTAGAATGGCTATTATAAAAAAAAAAACAAGACAAAGCAAAACACCAAGAATTAACAAGTGTTGGTAAGGATGTTAAGAAAAGAGAACACTTGTGTGCCATTGGTGAGAACATAAATTGGTGAAGCCACTATGGAAAACAGTACAGAGATTTTTCAAAAACCTAAAAACAGAATTATCATGTGATTCACCAACTCTTCTTCTGGGTATTTATCTGAAGGAAATGAAGACACTAATTTTAAAAGACATCTGCACTGCCATGTTTATGGGAGCATTATTTACAATAGGCAAGACATGAAACCAACCTAAGTGTCTGTCCATTAATGGATGAGTGGGGAAAAAAAGTATTACATGTATCACACACACACACACACACACACACACACACGAATATTATTTAGCCATAAAACAAGAAGGAAATCTTACAATTTGTGGCAACACGGTTGGACCTTGAGGGCATTATGCTAAGTGAAATAAGTCAGACAGAAGACAAATACTATATGGTCTCACTTACAGGTGGACTCTAAAACAAAACAAAATAAAACAATGAATTCATTGATACAGAGAACAGATGGGTGGTTGCCCAGAGGTGGGGGAAGGAGGCAGCAGACTTGTGGTAGTTTCACAATATATACAAATATTGATTGACACATGATATTGATACAACTATGCTGTACACCTCAAACTAACATAATATTGTATGTCAATTTTGTTTCAACTAAAAAAAAGAATAGATGATGAGGTTAATGAGAGAAAAAAAAAACTGAGCCTAATAAAGCACTAAGAGAAAGACCAACAGCGCATTTGACTAGCAGCTTCCTGGGGCTAACCCAGGAAGGGACAATTTACATGATGAGATGGTTAATCAGAAAGGGGGAAACACAGTAGTTAGTTCCTCAGAAGAGTCCAGTGTTTTCCTGGTACTCACTTTTAAAATGAGTTTTCTGGGTGCCTGAGTGGCTCAGTTGGTTGAGTGTCGGACTCGACTTTGGCTCAGGTCACAATTTCACAATTTGTGGGTTTGAGCCCCATATAAGCTCTGTGCTGACAGCATGAAGCCTGCTTGGGATTCTCTCCCTTTCTCTGCCCCTCTCCCACGTGCACTCTCTCTCTCTTTCTGAAATTAATTAATTAATTAAAAAAATAAAAATAGTTTTCATGTGAGAACATACTTCATGCCAGTTGATGTCATGGTTGTAATGGCCAATGGACGATGCATCAGTCATGAGTAAGGGCCTGGGTTTTGGAGTCAGACAAACTAGCTCAAAGGCGACTCCGCCAGCCAAAACTGTGTGCACCAGGCACGTTTCTGGGTCTAAGTCTTCCTGTCCTTTAAAGTGGAAATAAAGGATCTATGTCACAATATTTGTTCATTTATTTCACAAATATTTGTTGAATACTAACCATGTGTCAGACATAGGGTATAGTAACGAACTAAATAAAGTGCAACTCACGTGTCTTCCTGGAGGTGACCTTCTCCTGAGGTGAGACTGACTCTAGAAAAATCCATACTGTTAGGTATTATGGAGGAACATAAAGCAGTAAAGGGGTGATAGGAATCACTTGTTTCTATAGGAAAGCCTCTCTGGGAGGGTGACATCTAAGAAGAGACCTGTGGGCAGTGGGGGTCCCAACCATGTGATCCCTGGGGAAGGGAATTCCAGGGAAAGGCAATGCCAAGTCAAAGGCCTTTTTTTTAAATATATATATAGTTTATTGTCAAGTTGGTTTCCATATAACACCCAGTGCTCACCCCAACAAGTGCCCTCCTCCATCCCCATCACCCATTTCCCCCTCGCCCCCACCCCCCATCAACCCTCAGTTTGTTCTCAGTATTTAAGAGTCTCTCATGGTTTGCCTCCCTCCCTCTCCTTAACTATTTTTCCCCTTCCCTTCCCCTATGGTCCTCTGTTAAGTTTATCTTGTTCTACATATGTGTGAAATANACAACTATCTTCTCCCATTCCGTTGGTTGCCTATTAGTTTTGTGGGATAAACCACATCTTCTTGATCCATACATCAGCTGATGGACATTTAGGTTCTTTCCATGTTTTGGCTATTGTTGAGAGTGCTGCTATGAACATTGGGGTACATGTGCCCCTATGCATCAGCACTCCTGTATCCCTTGGGTAAATTCCTAGCAGTGCTATTGCTGGGTCATAGGGGAGTTCTATTATTAAATTTTTGAGGAACCTCCACACTGTTTTCCAGAGCAGCTGCACCAGTTTTCATTCCCACCAACAGTGTAGGAGGGTGCCCATTTCTCCACATCCTTGCCAGCATCTATAGGCTCCTGATTTGTTCATTTTAGCCCTCTGACCAGCGTGAGGTGGTATCTCAGTGTGGTTTTGATTTGTATTTCCCTGAAGATGAATGACGTTGAGCATCGTTTCATGTGTCTGTTGGCCATCTGGATGTCCTCTTTGGAGAAGGTCTGTTCGTGTCTTCTCAAAAGGCTTTTTTAAAATTGGGTCATGCTTTGTATCCTCTGAGAACCCAGAGGAGGCCAGTGTGGCTTGAGCAGGGCACACCACAGATGCAGGTTAGGAGGGGAAGCCAGAGAGGAAACAGGGCCATATCCTGTGAGGTTATCTTTTTCTTTTCATTTTATTTACTTATTTTGAGGAGAGAGAGAGAGCATGCACACAGGCATGAGCAGGGGAGAAGCAGAGAGAGAATTCCAAGTAGGCTCTGCACTGACTCTAGGCTCGACCTCATGAAACATGAGATGAAACCAAGAGCCAGCGATTTAACAGACTGAGCTGACCAGGCGCCCCCTGTCAGGTGATCTTAAGGACTTTGCTCTGAGTCAAAGGAGAGATGTTGACAGGCTCCATCTTTGAAAAGGCCTCCTCTGGGGCGCCTGGGTGGCTTAGTCGGTTAAGCGTCCGATCTCGCGGTTCGTGGGTTCGTGCCCCGCGTCGGGCTCTGTGCTGACTGCCAGCTCAGAGCCTGGAGCCTGTTTCAGTCTGTGACTCCCTCTCTCTCTGACCTTCCCCTGCTCACGCTGTCTCTCTCTCTCTCCTAGAAATAAATAAAACATTAAAAAAAAAAAAAGGCCTCTGGCTACCTCGCGATGTGGGGTCGGAAGGGCTGTGGGAGCAGGGGCCAGTGAGGAGGCTCCTGCACCGGCCAGGAGACAGACTGCCAGGTCCAAACCAGGATGATGGGGGATGTGGAGATAAGTGGTCATTGCCGAATATCTTTTGAGTTAGAAGCAACAGGGTTATTTTTAACATAATGGATACGGGGGTGCAAGAGAGCGGATCAAGAACAACATCAGGGTTTTTTGGCCTGACAAACTGTAGGAATGGAATTGCATTTTCTGATATGGGAAGCCTAGGGTGGAGCAGGTTTGGAGGAGAAGATAAAGAGTTTATCCGGGAACATGTTAAGTTTGAGAAGCCCATTAGATATCCAAGTGGGGGGTATCAAGTAAGCAGTTCCAAAGCTCATAGAAGAGGCCTACACCGCAGATGTAAATTTGATGAACATAAGCATTTGTGTGGTGTTTAAAGCCATGATCCTGAACGAGTTCACCTTAAAAGTGAGTGTGGCTTAAGAGAAGGCCCAGCATTGACATGTGAGATGGGTACTGCTCCAATTACAGAGAGGATCATAGGGGCTCAGAGAGCTCATGTGATTTGTCTAAGGACACACAGCTTGGAAGGGGTAGAAGCTTTGGGGCTTGTTGCCCTAGGCTGGTTGTCAGGTACCTTCCACCCCCCAGATGCGTCCTCTGCTCTATTCCATGCCTCCAGGTTCTTTGGCGCTCTGGCTTCCATTTGGGTTTGGCTAATGGTAGGATGGGCTGGAGATTAGAGGGATAGCAGAGCAAAGACAGGACATTTCTTCCCTGCTTCCTTCCTAATTGAGTCACATCTCTGGCACTGGCTTCATCACCAACCCATGTCTAGCATCTGTCAGGTGGCCTCCTGTGATATTGGGAATTGTAATAAGGAATATATATTTAGTCTCCATCCCCATTTCTGGCACAAAACTCCCCAAACCACACACACACACACACACACACACACACACACACACGTGCGCGTGCACACACACACTGGAGTTGATGATCAGGATTTTACCCTCTCCTCTGCATCTCCAGCTTTCATGATTTCCACCCTTCCCAGACAGCCCTGGGGATAGTAACGGCTCTCCATTGTGACTAATCCCCGAATGCTTCCACATTCCTTGTAGGTTCTTCTAACTATCCCCACCTCTACATAGAGTCCTAATATTAAAGCCTCTAAGAACTGTGTTGCCCAATATGATAACCTCTAGCCACATGTGGGTATTTGAATTCAAAGGACTTAAAATTAAATACAATTTAGAATGTGTTTCCTCCATTGCACTAGCCACATTTCAAGTGTTCAATAACCAATGTGGCTAGTGGCTACCATTTTGTTTAGTGCAGATATAGACATTGCAGTCATTACAGAAGGTTCCGTTGGATGGCACTGCTCTAAAAACCATAGGAATTGGATTCTGTCTCCTTCTGGAACTAACTGG
This sequence comes from Crocuta crocuta, assembly GCF_008692635.1. Lineage (NCBI taxonomy): Eukaryota > Metazoa > Chordata > Mammalia > Carnivora > Hyaenidae > Crocuta > Crocuta crocuta. The sequence continues at coordinate 906,538 of NW_027529443.1, read as the reverse complement.
TACATGCCTCACGTCTGTCAAAACCAAGGCATTTTTATCCAGTTTACATATTTGCAAATCCACTTTCAATTGTCATTGACCCTCAACCATTCTAAGAGCTATTCAAGGCATAGTGTTTAATCCTCATACACTGCAGAAGGAACCTGTAATTGTCCAGCTGCTCAAAATGGTAAAACGTGCTTTCCTGTATGGTCATGACCATATATGACCCAAAAACTCCACTCCTAGGCATGCACCCATGAGAACTGAAAACATAGCAACTTATACACATATGCAAACTTGTTCACAAAGCAACATTATTTATCATTGCAAAAAAAGTGGAAACAATCTACGTGGCCATCAACTTATGAATGGATAAACAAAATGCAGTGTTGCCATACAGTGGGACATTATTCAGCTTTAAAAGGGATGAGGGGCGCCTGGGTGGCTCAGTCAGTTAAGTGTTTCACTCTTGATCTCTGCTCGGGTCTCTATCCCAGGGTCATGAGTTCAAGCCTTGTGTTGGGCTCCACAATGGGCATTAAGTCTACTTATAAATAAACAAACAAACAAACAGATAAACAAACTATAAAAGGAATGAAACACTGATACCTGCTACAGCATGTATAAACCATAAAAATATCATGACAAGTGAAACAGGCCAGGCACAAAAGACCACGTATTGTATAATTCATTCATTTGAAATGTCTCAAAAGGGCAAATCCATAAAAAACAGGAGTAGACTGGTGGTTGCCAGCGACTGGGGAGGTAGGAGAGAAATGGGGTACAGGGTTTCTTTTTGCAGGGATGGAAATGCTCTAAAATTATTTGGTAATGACTGAACAGCTCTGTGAATGTATAAGATAATCATCGAGTATACACTTTAAATGTGTGAATTACATGGTATGTGACTTTAGCTCCATAACATAATTATAAGAAAAAGGCACAATGTCTAAAAGCAATGAAGTAAAAACCAGTATCTTATTAGAAAACATGGAGGTGTGGGGCCCCTCGCTAACTCAGTCTGTGGAGCATGCAACTCTTGATCTCAAGGTTGTGTGTTCAAGCTCCACACTGGGTATAGAGATTACTGGAAAAAAAAATCGAAAGAAAGGAAGGAAGGAAGGAAGAAACATGGAGGTAAATACCAGTAGAAACAGCTCAAGAGAGTTTTGAGTAGTTGTACAGGAGGGAGATTGGTGGGAGAAAGTGCAAAGAATTGCTTTTTTCAACGTAAGCCTTGGAACGCTATTTGAATTCTTAAAACTATATGTATTATTATTTTGATAGGAAAACAAACTTTTTATTATTTTATTTTATTTTATTTTATTTTATTTTATTTTATTTTATTTTTAGAGAAAGAGTGAGCACTCAAGCAGGGTGAGGGGCAGAGGGAGGAGAGAGAGAATCTCAAGCAGGCTCCACACTCAGCGCAGAGCCTGACAATGGGGCTCAGTCCCACAACCCTGGAATCATGACCTGAGCCGAAATGAAGAGTCAGATACTCAACCAACTGAGCCACCCAGGTGCCGCAAAAACCATAATTTTAAAATAAAACAAGACTTTTAAAAGAGGAGTTTGCATCAAAAACAACTCCTTTAAGGAGTTAGCTCAGAAAACAGTATGGAGGTTACTCAAGAACTTAAAAATAGAATTACCATATAATCCAGTAATTGCACTCTTCAGTATTTATCCAAAGAAAATGAGGACACTAACTGAAAAAGACATATGTACCCCTATGTTTACTGCAGTATAATTTACAATAGCCAAGATATGTAAGTAACCCAAGTGTCTATCGATAGATAAATGGATAAAGAAGATATACATATATTTTGCTGCCAATGGCAAGATTTCATTTTTTTTAGCCATAAAAAGCAATGAAATCTAGCCATTAGCAGCAACATGGATGGATCTGGAGGGCATTATGCTAAAAGAAATAAGTCAGTCAGAGAAAGACAAATACCATGATTTCTTTCACTCATATGTGGAATTTAAGAAACAAAACAAGTGAGCCTGAGTGGCTCAGTTGGTGGAGCATCTGACTTTGGCTCAGGTCATGATCTCACGGTTCGTGGGTTCAAGCCCTGTGTCGGGCTCTGTACTGATGCCTCAGAGCCTGGAGCCTGCCTTGGATTTTCTGTGTGTGTGTCTCTCTCTGTCCCTCCCCTGTTCATGCTCTGTCTCTCTTTGAAAAAACAAAACATTTTTTTTAAAAATTTAAAAAAAGCAAAGCAAATGAACAAGAAAAAAAGAGGCAAACAAAAACAGAGAACAAACGGTTACCAGAAGGGAGGTGGGTGGGGGATGGGTGAAATAGGTGAAGAGGATTAAGAGTACACTTACTGCTATGAGCACCGAGTCATGTACAGAATTGTTGAAGCACTATATTGTACATCTGAAACTAATATAACTCTGTGTGTTCATTACACTTGACTTAAAAAAAGAAGAGCTTAGTTCATATCAACGCCCTCCCCTCCCTGCCGGGTTTAGATATCTATGTACCCAGGACAGTGGTTTTCACACAAATAACCTAATGTGAGTCAGTAGCCTGCCTTGTTTCCACTGAGGGACAAAACCATGCTCCATGAGCCTAAGAAAAGGTCAAATAAGTCTTCATCAGACAGGGCAGAAGGACAGTACGTGGGAGGGCTCCGTGGGAGAGCCTGGAGTGGGTGTTCCAGAGAAGGAAAGAAGCCTGAACACAGCAGAGGCAGAAAGGGGCCAGGGCTGGCTGGGCTGTAGCATGGGGTAAGGAAGGGGTATAAAGAACAGGTTGGAAACAGGCTGAGCTCAGAGCTCATGACATTTGGAACAAGAAGAGGCTTATTGAGATCCCTTGTATCCCAAATCTCAATTTGTCCGGTCCCTTTGACACCAGTCCTCAATTCCCTCCTTGGGGCTACTGAGATTCTGGGGCTCTAAGCAAGTGTGGTCTCCACTTCAAACCACCCTTCCAAGCTCTTTCAAAGAATATTTTTTGGGGGCGCCTGGGTGGTTTAGTCGGTTAGGCGTCCGACTTTCGCTCAGGTCATGATCTCGCGGTTCGTGGGTTCGAGCCCCGCGTCGGGCTCTGTGCTGACTGCCAGCTCAGAGCCTGGAGCCTGTTTCGGTCTGTGACTCCCTCTCTCTCTGACCTTCCCCGGCTCACGCTGTCTCTCTCTCTCTCTTAGAAATAAATAAAACATTAAAAAAAAAAAAGGATGCTTTTTTTTTTAATGTTTACTTATTTTTTACATAGCATGAGCAGAGGAGAGGGACAGTCTGAAGCAGGTTCTGTGCTCACAGCAGACAGCCTGATGCGGGGCTTGAACCCACAAACTGTGAGATCATAATCTGAGCTGAAGTCAGATGCTTAACCAACTGAGCCACCCAGGCGCCTTCAAAGAATAATTATTGAGCACCTACTGTGTGTGCCAGGTACAACACTCAGTACTGGGGACACACGGGCCCCCAGTTCTCATGGAACCTACTGTAGCCATTGATAAGGTTATGAAGGAGGAGCAAGGACCTATGGGACACATGACAGAAGCCTCTACTCAAATCCGGAGAAAGTCTTCCTAGGGGCACCTGGCTGTCTCAGTCAGTGGAGCATGCGGCTCTTGATCTCAGGTTGTGCGTTCGAGCCCCACCTTGGGTGTAGAGGTTGCTCAAGAAATAATAATAATAAAATCTTTTTTTTTTTAAGGAAGAAAGAAAGGCTTCCTAGAGGAAGAGAAGCCTATGCTGTTGCCTGAAGGTTAAATAGTAGAATAACTTCTACTATCCAGGCAGAGAGAAGAGGGAAGATGAGTCAAGAAGGTGGGAAGAGCTTTCGTAAAGGCCTAGAGGCAACAAAGAGCCTCTGATGTGGAAATTGCTGGAAGGAGCTCAATGTGGCTGAAGTTTGGGGGCTTGGGAAGTGGTGAAAGACGGAAACACAAGCCTGGAGACCCTTGTTGGGAAAGGTGAGAGCCAACCCGCCAGACATCCTGTTCTATGTCAGGCTCAGGGCCCACACGCAGGCTTGTCAGTAATGACACCCCAGGCAGCATCGTGCTGGTGCCTTCCTGCCTACTGCCCATGCTAGAACTTGCATAGCCCAGAGTCTTCCTGACGTCCCTACAGGAGTCAAGTTCATTTGGCATATACTCGTCTTGTTAAGATATGAAATAGTTCTGTGAAGAGCTCCTGGCCCAAGACATCCCTCCAGTATTCCCTGTGCTAGTCACTCTGGAGTTTCCTTTGGGAAATTCCAGAAAGCCTCACTTTCCAGGTACTGACAGGTTTATACCTGGAGAACAATAGTATACCTCATCCCATGATATCATGTAAGAAGCATGTATATTATGAATACATCTTGTATATAAAACTTAGCGAGGGTCACCTGGGTGGCTCAGTTGGTTAAGCATCCAACGCTTGATTTTGGCTCAGGTCATGATCTCCTGGCTTGTGAGTCTGAGTACCACGGCAGGCTCTGTGCCGACAGTGTGGAGCCTGCTTGGGATTCTCATTCAATCCCTTGATCTCTGCCCCTCCCCTGCTCAAGCTCCCTCACTAAATAAATAAACAAACATTTTAAAGAATAAATAACCAAGACTCAGCCTAGAGTCTAAGTGCACATCATTAGTGTTTAATAAATTTGGAAGTTTGGACATCTCCAGTGGGCTCCAGGTAGATGCCGCGTGACCAGTCTCCTCGTGGATCCTAGATTAGCTGGTAGCAGTAGGTTCACAGGAAGCCCATGGCTGTGACATTGACAACCGGGTTCTTGCTGCCTCTCACCCACACTGCTCATAAACACAGAGAGTAGTGCCCTCTGCTGACCTCCCTGGAAGACATCAGGTACCAGAGGCTGCTCACTTTCTCTACTGCCACTAATATGGGGGCACAAGATGAGGTTGGGTTGGGGCACAGCATCAAGTAATCAAAAAGCCTCAATGGCTTCTGACCAGAATGAAGTAATAGGTAGGTATACCTACCTACCTTAAACAAGAAAAAATAACTGGACAGCAAGCAGTGCGGGTTGGAGAGCCTTACAGCACCAGAAGAGGGGGCTCAGATAGACCCCAGCAGCCTCCCTGAAGTGAGGAAGCAGAGTGCTACAGGCAGGGTCCACAGGCCCAAGATGAGAGGCGAGAACTCTAGCGACACGTCTTCATCTGAGTATTGAACAGAAGAAACAACCCCCAGAGCTCACACACGGTGGAAATAGCTCATGGCCCCACCAGCCAACGTGAAAAGATCACCAAACGCACAGACATCTAGTAGAGGACTCAGAAGGGCATAGCCTCAGCAGTGGGGCCAAGTTAACCCCAGGCTGAAGGCTATTCGGGTCCCGCTTAACATGTAAAGCCAAGCCTCGAGAGGCTCAAAGTGTTTTCAAGGCATTCCGACCCTCCAAACTTCTTGGCCAAGTGGTAGAACTATTTCCTAGAACAAAGTTCAAAGCATTTAAAAAAGGAGAGTTCCACCCATGGTTGAGTGAGGAGGTCAGCAAGTCCTCTCCCCAAAAGCACCTATAAAGCTGCAAAAGATAAACAAAACAGCCACTTCTCTGAGATCCGCCAGAGGCATACTACAATCTGAGAACCTCGCTCAACTTGGAGTTTGAACAGGAATCGGTGATGTATTCATTGGGGCTGCTCTCTCTCTCTTTCTCCATTTCCAGCTTGGGAGGTGCAGGAGTTCTGCCCAGGTGGGGGCGGGGCTTGAGGACAAGCAGCTTCACTGTTGAAGGGGGTTTATTTGATTGGGACACCTGGATGATGCTGGTGCCCAGGATCTTGCCACCAGCTCAGTGGCAAGTGAGTGGGGAGAGCGAGGGCTCTATTAGCCTGATGGTGTGGTTGTGGTTGAAGGGAGCGTTTTCTTAGCTAAGGCTGTGTGCATTTGCAGCAGAGAGTCCACGTCAGCCGTACGTTCTTGGCTAAAACCCTCGGGCTGCATACACAGAGAAGGTCCAGAAGGGCCCAGGGAAAGCAAAGCTGCGGTCAACTTGAAAACAGCCAGGACTTTGTACTCTCCGACCCACCCATATATCCCCTGGCAGAGGACAGAATTCCCACTGGCTCAGTGTGACTGAGTACAACCTCTGTCCAATAATTAGCTGGCCATTAAGCTACACACACAGGGGTATTGCTAGGGATCCAAGCTTAAAAATAAAAGCAAGTATTATTTTTAAAAATTTTAAGGTTTATTTATTTTTGAGAGAAAGAGAGAGAGATCGTGAGTGGGGGGGGGCGGGGGGGGGGGAGCAGAGAGAGAGGAAGACACAGAATCGGAAACTGGCTCCAGGCTATCAGCACAGAGCCTTATGCAGGGTTCGAACTCACAAACTGCGAGATCATGACCTGAGCTGAAGTCGGACACTTAACTGACTGAACCAGCCAGATGCCCCAAAGCAAGAATTATTTTAAATGAGGCAGAGACATCAATGGCATCCACCATGAGTGAGGCAGATTTCACAGATTAAGCAGAAGCAAATTATTAAAGAAAAACAAACAAAAAACAATGATAGCACTGACCTGTAGGGGGCATCAGAATCCAATCTAAACTCGGAAAACAAGTAGACCCTCCCTCTGAGTGTCCCCAGATGTTGCATTTCACAAAGACTTTGAAGCAGCCGTTACAAATACGGTCAAAGAATTAAAATTAAAAAACTCAAAGGAAAGTGTGACAGAGAAATAGATCACCTTGATAAGAGGATAGATATTGTTTAGTTTATTGTTTTTTAATGTTTATTTACTTTGACAGAGAGAAAAAAGGAGGCAGTGAGCAGAGGAGGGGCAGAGAGAAAGAATCCTAAGCAGACTCCATGCTGTCAGCACAGAGCCTGACACAGGGCTCGAACTCATGAACCATGAGATCATGACGTGGGCCGAAATCTAGAGTCTGTCCTTAATCAACTGAGCCACCCAGGCGCACTAAAATTATGTTTTTAAACTTATTTTTATGTTTTAAGTTTATTTATTTTATTTGAGAGTGAGAGAAAGTGCGAGTCAGGTAGGGGTGGAGAGAGAATCCCAAGCAGGCTCTGTAAATCAGTGCAGAGCCCAATGTGGGGCTCAAATCCACAACTCATGAGATCATGACCTGAGCTAAAGTCGGATGCTTAACCAACTGAGCCGCCCAGGTGCCCCTGAGCTGCCATCTTTGATATCCAGGTCTGCCATCTTTGATATCCAGGTCTGGACTGGGACATGAGCAACCTTTCTCATTCGATCTGTGATCTCCTTTACGACTTTTTCTTCATCATCTATCTGTAGGCAGCATTGCTAGAGTTAAATTTTCCACAAACACCTCCCTCAGAAGCAAGCCGGTAATCTAAGGGCAAGCGATTTTGATAGATGGCATTGCGCATTTTGGTTTACTACTTGGCTGGTAAGTTAAGAACTCTGGCAGCTTCACTGGTTATAATTTCTACAACTGGTTGCAGTCTGATTATGTGGTTTAGCATGTAAATGGGAGTATGGTAGCCCCAGGACCCATCCTTTGCCCAGGAGGCAGGGCCATAATATTGGATTATACACTCGGGCGGCCACTCTTCATCTTTCCATTTGCCAATTTGCAAGGCACTACAGCTTTCTTTGAGTCTCTCTATCTCTGTACATTGAACTCTCAGCTGCTCTCCTCTTGCTATGGGAGTAGGAGGAAAGATGGATGGATAGTCCCCAGCACACATGACCCTGACCAGCCCCTGACCAGCCTGAAAGAAATACTGTATAGGCTGGTCTCCCAAAGATCCAGTATAATCCACCTGGGGCCTGCCATTAGATGGCTGCATCAATGCTGTCCCAGACGTCTCGGAGATGAGAAGTTAAACAAGGGCTGAGGGTCTGGCTCAGGGTGACCTGGGAAACCCCACCATTGGGTTTCCCAGGTGGCTGAATTCTAAAACCTTCGCCCTAAGCACGTTAAGTTTCCAACAGGGACGGTAAACCTTTTTCCTCATCAGGCAAGACAGTTCTTCCCAATGATTGAGGCTTTGAGGGGCCAAACCCCAGTAGTGGAACTGGGGTATTTTGTTCCATTAGAAGACTCGAGGGGATCTAATTCCCTGGCCTCCCATGGCCATTGATCCCCCATGTTGGCTGATCCCCCACATACATAGCAAGAAGAGATCTTTAGGGTCAGGGCTATAGCCTCTGCCAGGGCCAGAAACAAATTCCTTGCTGGGACTGAGACAGGAAGGGAACTACTTCTTATTTCTTCATAGAAGGAGTGGAAGACTTCATAGGATGTGGTTGGCTGGGTGGTAGTGACCCTCTTGAAATATGGCACAGTCCCTGGGTCTGTGCCTCGCCCATAGATTTGGATGTCAATTCGGGTGCCCCATGGCCACTTGCAGCCTTCTGAGTTCATGATGTTGAAATTAACAGGATTACAGGCTTTTGCTTGACAACCTGACGTGGCAGCCCCCTTCTGAAGGAGCGCTGCTGTGCCTTTTTTTTTCTAGGTAGCCCATGAAACACAGCTCCAACTGGGGCATAAAAACTCAGGTGTATAGGCACATAAACCATTTTCCTCACACAGGTATTTGTCACTGAGTCAGTACTTTAACTCCCAATCTAAGCCTCCACATGCTATATCAAGAGTCCTCGCGTCCTCCGTGACAAGTGCCCGCTCTTCTCATATGACAAATGCCTCTAGGTCTATACCTATAACTGCACATACATCAAATGGTATTGGCACCGGACGCTTAGGGTTAGTGATTTGTGTCCGGCTGATCAAGGCCCCTGCCTCCTGGTAGGATCGGACTTCTAACCAGTCTTCATTTGGGGAGTATTGGGGTCAAATCAAGTGCATGGACTCCCCCATTGGCAGATGGAATAGGTGGTCTTATTGTGCATGCATGTCTCCAGGGTCTTTCCCTGGTATAAGAAGTGGGTATAGTACAGTAACTCCCCCAACGTGACTCCCTGGCCTGACCTGGTTATGTGAATACATGGGTCACATGACGAAAGATCTAGATTTACAAACGGGGTCCAGATTAAAAGTAACCAATACAGGGGCACCTGGGTGGCTCAGTTGGTTAAACGTCTGACTTTGGCTCAGGTTTTGATCTCACGGTTCGTGGGTTCGAGCCCCGCATCGGGCTCTGTGCTGACAGCTAGCTCAGAGCCTGGAGCTGGTTTCGGATTCTGTGTCTCCCTCTCTCTCTGACCCTCCCCTGCTCACACTGTCTCTCTCTCTCTCTCTCTCAAATAAATAAAATATTTTAAAACTTAAAAAAAAAAAGCAACCGATACCAACAAAACATCCTACCCACAAGAGGAAAGTGAGTGCTAACAGCAACCTCTCCTCACATTTCCAGCTGCCTGGGGCAATCTCTGCCAATCTGATAGCTAGAAGTAGGGCAAAAATTACAATGACAGTGAGAGACAAGGTGTGGCAGTGCATCGCAGTAAGAAGACAGATACAGAAAACAAGGACAGTCTGTTTATTTCACCAGACCGGTGATTCCTCAAGCTTCTGCCTTGTGGTGTGTAGATTAGTCAGCTTCCCGAGTGACTAATGCAGGGCTGCGTCTCCCAGAGTCTCTGGCATTGCAGAGTGCTTCTTCCGTATGGTCAGCTTGCACGACGTGGATGGATCAGGAATGTACTCCCAGTCCCGGGATGCTGGCTTAACTCTGCTATGGTGAATTCAGGGACCCACTTTGGCTACTTCTACTGCAGTAGGGGTGGACAAAACTCAAAGGGGTTTAAGTGGTTGGATATTTCACCCCTTTACTCATACAGCATCTCCTGGCTCAAGGGAGTGAGCATCTGTGGTCAGACTCACAGGCAATCACTCTTTAACCCATCAATGTAGGGTGGTTAGAGTAGAGCCCAGAGCATCTCCTGCCTTAGGGTTACATTGCCTATCTCATTTATTTTTTTTTTTAATGTTTATTTATTCTTGAGAGAGACAGAGTATGAGCGGGGGAGGGACAGAGAGAGAGGGAGGCACAGAATTCAAAGCAGGCTCCGGGTTCTGAGATGTCAGCACAGAGCCAGATGCGGGGCTTGAACTCACGAGCTCAAACGACTGAGCCACCCAGGTGCCCCGAGATTGCCTATGTCACTTAAATCTCCCCTATGCCCTTGATTATTGGGGGAGGGTACCCATAAAGGATTTCATAAGGGGAAAGCCCTGTTTGCTTATTGGGGCTACACCTGATTCTTAACAAGGCTATTGGCTATTCTTAACCTGGTTCCGGTGCAGGTGGGGTTCTTGGCACAGTTTACTTAATTGTAGCTTCAGGAATTGTTCATTCATTCCAACTTCCTGGAGCCCTGGGATCCGTGTGCCGCGAGTAACTTCCCGGTGATCTTTAGCCCTTTTGCGACCAGCTGCACCACCTCAGCCCAAATGCTGGCCCATTAATCTGAACCCATAATGATAGGAATCCCAAATCGTGGGATAATTTCTTTTAGAAGAAGTCAGGTCACTCCATCCACCTTTTCTGTTAGAGTAGGGAAAGCTTGCACCCAGCCTGGGAAAGTACACACAAAGACCAACAGATATTTACAGCCCCAAGCCCGAGGGAGGTCAGTGAAGTCCACCATCACATTTTCAAATGGGGTTCCCCTGACACTCTGTACCCCAGGAGTGGCCTTGGGTCCCTGACATGGTTTCGGGCGCAGGTTTCACATGGCTCACATACCTCCCGGGGCCATGCTGGAGAGTCAAGGGAGGTAGAAATACCGGCTTAACATCATCTCAAGGGCTGTCCGGCCAGTGTGAGTTTCCTGATGGAACTGCTTAACAAAGACTGGCTCCAGGGTCTCAGGAGTGGCTACTCGGCCATCTTCAAATTTTCCCCGCCCACCTGGAAGGTAGTTTCCATTTTCAGTGTTAAACCAAGTACTTTCATGGTGTGAGTAACTAAGGTCCCATTGTGCGAGTGGGTTAGGGAACAGTCCAGCAGTTAAAGCCACTGATTCCGCTGCTCCTTTGGAAGCTGCTAGCTTTGCCTCTCTGTCTGCCTTACGGTTTCCCTGTGCAGCCATGGTGTCTCCCCTTTGATGCCCCAGCAAGGCACGACTGCCACACTTTTTAGGGGCCCACACAGCGTCTAAGAGTTCAAGGATTTCCTTACCATATTTTATGTCCTTTCCTCCTGAGTTTATTAGAGCCTCCTCTTTGTATAAGGCCCCACGTACGTGCAGGGTGGTGAAGGCATATTTAGCATCTGTGTATATATTAACATGTATCCCTGCCGCCATTTGGAGGGCTCCGGTTGGAGCAATTAGCTCTGCCTTTTGTGCCAAAGTCCCCTTCAGCGGGGGCTCCGCTTCAGTGACCGAGTTCAGGGTCACCACGGCATAACCTGCAAGATTCTCTCCCCTCTTTACAAACTGCTACTGTCAGTGAAATATTCTGACATCCTGGCGCTGGTGAGCCAGTATTGTCCCTTGTAATCCATTAATGTCAATACCGAATGTGGCACTCGGACTGTCAATTCCTGTCCCATAGTTAATTTGTCAGCCTCAGACACGAAGAGGACTTGTGGCTGCCAGTGCCCATAGGCAGGGGCCCAAACTTGGGCCAGCGTCAAGTAGCTTGGAGAGAGATGCCACCGGGTGATGCCACGATCCCAACATATGAGTCAGGACTCCCACCGCAATATCAATGCGCTCATGGACATACGGAAAGAAAAGCTTGGTCGTGTCTAGGAGTCCCTAAAGCAGGCAGACTAGTAAGGGCTCGCTTTATTTCCTCGAAGGCCTTTTGCTGTACTGAGTCTCACATCAGGGGTTCCCTCTCTCCTCACTTTGTAGCCTCATAGAGGGGTTTTGCCAGGACTGAAAAGTTAGGTATCCAGATCCTACAGAAACCTGCGGCCCCAAGAAACTCCTGAACCCGGCTTCTGGTTGTTGGGGTCGAGATCAAGCAAACGGCCTGCTTCCTCTCTGGGCCAAGCTGACGCTGCCCCTGAGACAGGTGGAAGCCAAGATATTTAACCTTCTCCTGACAGATTTGGGCCTTTTTCCTCAAGACCTTGTAACTAGTTTTCCCTAGGAGGGTAAGGAGCTGCCGAGTCCCTTCCATGCAACCCTCCTGGGACCTCCCAGCTAATAGCAAGTCATCCACGTACTGAAGCAGGACACAGTCATATTGATCCTCTGGGAAGACTTTTAAGTCAGAAGCTAACGCAGTGCCGAAGACCGTTTGGGAGTTTTCGAACCCCTGAGGCAACCTGGTCCAGGTTAATTGGCCCTTGTCACCATTTTCAGGATCCTCCTATTGGAAGGCAAAATCCTATTGGCTCTGGGGGGCCAGGCGGATGCAGAAAAAGGCATCCTTAAGGTCCAAACAGATGAAGAAGGTGGCTTCAGCAGGAATGAGTCCCAAAAGTGTATAGAGGTTCGGGACCACTGGGTGTATGGTGACAGTCACCTGGTTTACTGCTCACAGGTCCTGAAGTGGCTGGTAGTCATCTGTGCCCAGTTTTCGGACAGGCCAGAGGGGCGTGTTCCACGGCGACTGGCTCGGCCGGAGGACCCCATACTTTAAGTCTCTCCAGGTGTTTTTGGGTCCCGACCTGTGCCTTGCGAGGAAGTAGTGTGTCTGGTGGGTGGGCCCTGCCCCGGGCCTCAGTTCCACAGACACAGGGGCTATGTTTCGACCAGTCCCGGTGGGTTATCTTCAGCCCACACTCCCGGGACCTTAAAGGGAAGCTCAGACACCGGTTGTGGTTTCTCCTGGAGACGACAGAGATGCCACTCCTCCCCCTGGGGAATCGTGAGAGTCATAATCCTTGCTTCTGGTTTCCGTAGGGTCAGAGCAGCCTGTCCCTGAGAACTGAAAGTTTTCTGGGCTGCAGCCTTCCCAATAGGTCATGGCCCATTAGAGCCACGGGGCAGTCAGGAAGGTACAGGAATTCATGGATGACTTCACAGCCCCCTAAATTCATCACCAAGGCACCAGGAAGGGACGGTGTGCCTGACTGCCTGTGGCCCCCACGAAGGTGGCTTGTCTCTGTGAGAGGGGGCCACAGGTCGGGTCACTACTGAGTGTTCTGCTCCAGTATCTACCATAAAGGCAATGGGTCGGCCTCCCACATTCATTAGGACCATGGGCTCCTGGGAGCCTAACAAAATAGAGCCCGGTCTGTCCTAGTCTTCCTCATAGTCCTCCATGGCGGCTGGCCCCACAAAATTGTCTTTGGGGGCCCATGAGACCGTGCGGCCCTGGACCACATGGCCCCCTTTTTTTTCCCCCTGCCTGGGGCCTTACTGAGAATTATCCAGTCGCTGGGGGCACTCACTCTTCCAGTGGCCCCCCTGACGGCAGAATGCACACTGATTCCAGCCTATTTTTGGTCTAGGGTGAGACCTTCCTCCCCACCGCTCCTCTTTCTGGCCTTGGTCCTTTCCCTGAGGGGCACTCTTATGGGGGTGTCTTGACTGCCCCACCAAGGTGACAGCTAACAAGACTGCCTGTTTTTGCATCCTTCGGCGTTCTTCCTTCTGTGCCGCCTGGTCACGGTTAATGAACACCTGCGTCGCTACTTCTAGCAACTGACTGGTATTCATGCTAGTGAAACCTTCTAGTTTCTGCAGCTTGCGCCGAATACCTCCCTGGGCCTGACCTACGAAAGCCACATTAATCATCCGCTGGTTAGCGGGTGCTTCTGGATCAAAGGGAATGTAGAGACGAAATGCCTCACATAGTCTCTCATAAAACGGGCTCGGGCTTTCTTTGGGTCCCTGGAGCACTTCTGATGTTTTACTCATATTTATGGCACTCCCTCCCCCCCCCACCCCCGGCTTTCTTTATGCTATTTTTTTTTTAAATGTTTTATTTATTTCTAGGAGAGAGAGAGAGAGACAGCGTGAGCAGGGGAGGGTCAGAGAGAGAGGGAGTCACAGACTGAAACAGGCTCCAGGCTCCGAGGTGGCAGTCAGCACAGAGCCCGACGCGGGGCACGAACCCACGAACCGCGAGATCATGACCTAAGCGAAAGTCGGACGCTTAACCGACTAAGCCACCCAGGCGCCCCTCTTTATGCTATTCAGAAGGGCTTCTTGATATCGTTCAGTCCTTGCAAAGCCTCACCAATACGTGAGTCATTTGGGTCCCATTTGGGGTCCTCCCCAGGGAAGTGAGCCCGAGCGTAGGTCTGTGGGGTCTAGTGTCCCAGCCGGGGCATTTTCCTCTAACTGTTTTAGGGCTGCCTGAGTAATTTGGCAACACTCCTCCTAATTGAAGAGAGTCAGAAGAAGTTGGTGGCAGTCTGCCCAGGTAGGTTTGTGGGTTTGAATTATGAACTGCAATTAGGTCAATCATAGCCTGGGGTTTCTCGGTATAGGAGGGGGTATAGTGCTTCCAATTTAGGAGATTCACAGTGATAAAAGATGGGTACATAAAAACATGCTGGCCTCCTTGGATCTGACCTTCCNCCTTCCTGATCATAATAGATGAGTCGCCTGGTTTCCCTCACTGGCATCTATAGGGCTCGCTGGTGTGGCTGCAGGGAGGCGCTGCCTCTGCTGCCCTGATTCTCTAGTCCCCATTCAGGAGGCATGTTCAGGAGGCATGTGCGGAGTTAGGACTGGTGTTCCGGGGGAGTCAGTCACATTCGGGGAGGCCCATGGTGCTAGGGGTGGTGAGGCCTCAGGGCTGGGGGGCAGATTCTGATGAAGTTTCCGCAGTTAGGGCTGCTGGGGACACAGGTGGCAGTGAGGCATACAGTGGGACATATGGTGGGGTTTCTTCAGGTTCTCCGGACAGCATGGGCTTTTTAATTTCCAGCCGGTATTTGGAGGAAGCCGTAATGCAAGCCTTCATAACGTTACGGCTGTCTTAGCCACAGCGGCCAGGATAGGACCAATGTAAGGAAATTGGTCAGGGTGGCTTGAGTCCCCCACAATGACCCTGAACACTCAGCCAACTAGTTCCTTACCAAGTGAGCCCTTGGAGGGCCAGGCCACGCCAAATGATGGCCAATCAACTTCACAGAATGTCAGGAGCTTTTCAGGAGTTAATTTCACACCATAATTTCCTGAATATCCCTTTTGGAAATTTCTCAACAAACACTCTAGGGGAGTCAGTTTAATCTGCTTTCCACCCATTTCCTCCCCCTAACAGATGACTTTCACGCACACGAGGTGGGGAAAAAAAGGAAGGAGGGTGACTAGTTTGGAGAAGACTCACACTCGCTTTGTCCATTTCCAGCTGCTCTCCTCTCAGAGATATTTCAGGTGCCTCTTAGCATTGGTGGGTTCCGTTTCAATCCTTGACCCGGATCAGACTCCCAAGGAAGTCTGATGCCACCTTAGGCTGTATGAGGTCACCACAGAACCGTGGATCAGGACTCAACACTCGCCTCGTCCCGTGGTCAGGTTGGAACCTTCCCGAGGCTCGTACCCAGCGGCAAAGGAGGTGGAAACGCATCATCTCTGAATCTCAGACGTGAGCCCCCAAGCAATGTAGCAGGATTCTCTCACAGAGAGTCGTGACACTGAGGCTTTTTCATTTCCAGGAAGCAACTTTATTCCTGCTGGCACCGCTCAGTTGGGTTCATACCCGAAGAACTGAGCACCGAACATCACGTGGCATCGTTTTTTATACATTTTCTATTTCTTCATCTCCTTTATATGGTAACACACACAAACATGTAATCTGATAAAGTAGTCTCAGTTTACAAGATCATGAGGGATGTTGTCATGTAGGCGCATTGCCAGGTTACCTTGAAGTTTTCTTTCCCTTTTATCTCTCTCCTTAGGGAGGGGACCCTACCATAGGTTAAGCGTCCAACTCTTGATTTCAGCTCAGGCCATGACCTTGGGGTTCCATGGGTTCAAGGCCCGCGTCAGGTTCTGTGCTCACAGTTCGAAACCTGCTTGGGATTCTCTCTCTCTCTCCCTTTTTCTGCCTCTCCCTCTGTCTCTCTCTGTCTCTGTCTGTCTGCCTTTCTCTCAAAATAAAGATAAATAAGCTTAATTTTTAAAAAGTGTCTAATTCTTGATCTTGCTTCAGGTCATGAACCAGTGGTTCATGAGATGGAGCCCCAAGGCAGGCTCTGTGCTGACACCATGAAGCCTGCTTAGGATTCTCTCTCTCCCTCTCTCTGCTCCTCCCCAGCTCATGCTCTCTCTCTCAAAATAAACAAACAAACAGAGTTTAAAATGACAATAAATAGGGGTGCCTGGGTGGCTTAGTCGGTTAAGCATCTGACTTCAGCTCAGATCATGATCTCACAGATTCTGAGTTCAAGCCCCACGTCGGGCTCTATGCTGACAGCTCAGAGCCTGGAGCCTGCTTCGGATTCTGTGTCTCCCTCTCTTTCTGCCCCTCCCCCGCTCATGCTCTCTCTCTCTCTCTCTCTTTCTCAAAAATAAATGAACATTAAAAATAAATAAATAAATAAACATTTTTAAAAATTTCTTAAAAAGGACTCAAAGCATGAAATGACTTGTCCAGGTTCACGCAACTAATAAGTGATAGAGCTGGAATCCAAACCTGGGACTCTGACTAATAAACCAAAATCTTAAGCATTTTGTCACAGAATATGTCACCAGAGGCATTCATAGAGTACTTTCTCAGGGGAAAAGGAAAATATAAAGAGAAACAATGGCCCAAAACTTCCCAGATTTGTTGAAAAAATAATCTACACATCCAAGAAGCTCGGGGAATACCAGGTAGGATCACCGGAAAGGGATTCACGGTCAGACACATCATAGCCAAACCACTGAAAGACCAAGAGAAAATAATAAAAGCAGCAGTGAAAAAAGACTCATCACGTGCAGAGAAGCCTCAACACGGATCCATACAAGCTTCTCACCTGAAACAATGGAGGCCAGAAGTCAGTGAGTAGAATGACACATTCGAAGTGCAACAGACCAAAAATGAAATTAAGGGAAGTAATTCCAGGAACAACTTTGGGCCTGCGAATTCAATCACATGGATGAAATGGACAAATTCCTTACAAATAACAAACTGCCAAAGCACACTCAAGAAGAAACGGAAAACTTAAATAGCCTCACATATAATTAATGAAATTGAATTTGTAGTTAAATCTTCTCATAAAGTTAATTGCAGCTCTGTGCCTAAAACAAAAACATTCTCTTTGGAGCCAGCACAGACCTCTAGGCACTAAGAGATAAGGTTTTTCTCTTTCAAGCCCAGAAATGCTTTCTCATCACACAATTTTATTTTATTTTATTTTTTTACAATTTCTTTTTACATTTTATTTATTTATTTCTAACTAAACTCTACACCTAACGTAGGGCTTGAACTCATGACCCTGAAATCAAGAGTCGCCCGCTCCACCGACTGAACTAGCCAGGCGCCCCATACAAAGGTGTTGTTGTTTTTCAGGAACCAACTTTCCAAACATTTGGAAGCAGAAAGAATTCACTCTCAGGTTTCTCATTGTTGCTTTGCTGGTGAACTTGATAAAACCAATAGAATTCCCCATAAGCTGGGAATAATAAATGGAAAAATTCAGGGGGAAAAATTTCCCACAAAGAAAATTCCAGGTACAGAGATGGCTCCATTGATAAATTCCACCAAACATTTAATGAAGAAATAATATCAATTCTACACAGATTTAACATTGTTCATTTCAAATCCCAACGAGGTTTTTTGAGACATTGACAAACTAATTCTAAAATTTATTTAGAGATGTCAAGAACATAGACTAGTCAAAACAATTTTTTTTATTTTTTTATGTCTTTATTTTATTTTGAGAGACAGACAGAGAGCAAGTGGGGGAGGGGCAGAGAGCGAGGGAGACACAGAATCTGAAGCAGGCTCCAGGCTCTGAGCTGTCATCACAGAGCCCGACGCAGGACTCGAACCCACGAACAATGAGATCATGACCTGAGCCGAAGTCGATGCTTAACCGACTGAGCCACCCAGGCGCCCCCAAAACAATTTTTAAAGAGAAAAAAGTTAGAAAATATTCACTACTTGATGTCAAGACTCACTATAAAGTTACACAGTTATTAGGGTGCCTGGGTCGCTCAGTCGGTTAAGGATCTGACTCGATTTCAGCTCAGGTCATGATCCTAGGGTCGTGAGATTGAGCCCTGCATCAGGCTCTGCATGCCTGTTTAGGATTCTCTCTCCCTCACTCTCTCTGCCCCTCCCCCTCGAGCATGAGCACACGTGCACTCTCTCTCTCTCTCAAAATAAATAAATAAACTAGAAAAAAGAAAAAAATAAAGTTACAGTTTTCAAGACAGTATGGTATTGGGGGGCACCTACCTGGCTTAGTCAACGAAACATGCAACTCTTGATATCAGGGTCGTGAGTTCAAGCCCCATGATGGGCTGACTTAGAGGTTACTTTTTAAAAATGAGAAGAAAAAAGGGGGCACCTGGGTGGCTCAGTCCATTGAGCATCCGACTTTGGCTCAGGTCATGATCTCGTGGTTGGTGGGTTCAAGCCCCACGTCGCGTTCTGTGCTGACAGCTCAGAGCCTGGAGCCTGCTTCGGATTCTGTGTCTCCATCTCTCTTTCTGCCCCTCCCCCTCCCACACTCTGTCTGTCTCTGTCTCTCAAAAAATAAATAAAATGTTAAAAAAAACAACTTGTTTTAAAAACAAAAATATAAAAATGAGAAAAAAAGACAGTATAGTATTAGTATAGAGATAAATATAGAAATCAATGAAACAAAATGTGTAACTCAGAAATAGATAGATGAACATATATATGGTCAACTGATGTTTTGGAAAGGTGCCAAGACAATTTTTCAATGGCGGAAAGGGGAATCTTCTCAACAAATGCACTCACACAACTGGCTAGCCACACACAAAAAAAGTGAAGGTCATACAAAAGTTAACACAAAGGTATCATAGACCTAAATGTTCAAGCTGAAACTATAAGACTTCTAGAGGAAACAGAAAATGTTGGTGACTGCATATGATGAAGATTTCTTAAGTAGGACACAAAAAGGCACAAACTGTAAGAGAAAAAAATCCAAAATTGAACTTTATCAAAATTTAAAACTCTCACTCTTCAAAAGATACTGATTAAAAAGAAGTTCAAAAACAAGCCACAGACCGAGAGAAATAGTCGCAAAATATGTATCTGACAAAGGACTTGTATCTGGGATGTGTAACTGTCTATTACAAACTCAATAATAATAAGACAAATAATCCGATTGTATAATAGACAAAAAATAGGAACGGGACGCCTGGCTGGCTCAGTCAGTGGACCATGTGACTCTCGATCTCGGGGCTGTGAGTTTGAGCCCCAAGTTGAGTATATAGGTTACTTAAAAACTACATCTTTTTTTTTTTAATTTTTTTTAATGTTTTCTTTTTAGGAGAGAGAGAGAGACAGCATGAGCAGGGAAGGGTCAGAGAGAGAGGGAGTCACAGACTGAAACAGGCTCCAGGCTCTGAGCTGGCAGTCAGCACAGAGCCCGACGCGGGGCTCGAACCCACGAACCGCGAGATCAGGACCTAAGCAAAAGTCGGACGCTTAACCGACTAAGCCACCCAGGCGCCCGAAAAACTACATCTTAAAAAAGCCCCCACTTGGCCAGAGGGAGATGTGTGCTGGGATGGCCCCCTGGCGGGGTCTAAAGGAAGTCTGGTGGCTGCTGAACCTCCCACAGAAAAGCATACCCTTGAACCTGGGGGATGGCCGAAAAGGACCAAGGGGCAAGCCTGGCCTCCGTGTGGAGTTCAGAAGTGGCTACTGACCTGAAGAAACATATCCATCCTTGGGCCTCGTCCAAAACATCAGCAAATCCACCCTTGAAAGAAATTCCTCTTGGGTCTCAGTGTCAGGAAGAGCCGGGTATCTCCAGGACCTCAACTTGGTTCTGGCCGGGAGCAGAATGGAAGGCAAGCCGCTCAGTCTCAGGCCTCCCCGCTGCCCGGGAGCCTGGCATTCAGCAACCCTGCAAAGAGGCATCAAATCAGCCAGGTGGGTCTGGAAGGGGTGACAGACGTGTCAAAGGCATCTGTCCCCCTTATGTGGAGCCTGACTCTGCTTATTTTAACTCCTTTTTCAAGTCCTCCACGGTTCTTGACTCCCCCAAGACCCTACCAGATGCCCAGGGCAGAGTGTGACAGCCTTAGCCTGGACTCGCCTTCGCCCACTCTTGCTAGTCTTCTGGAAAATGGCCTGCCAAAGGCAAAAGGCTGCATTTCAGAGGCTCTGGTGTCCCGGATACAGTGATGACATCTGCAGCTTTGACCTTGAGCCCTCCTGTAAATTTGCCCATGGCCTCAGTAAGAACAACCCTACTCCTTCAGCCCTGCTCCCTGAGAGATCATTGGGTCTAGACAACTGTACACTGCCCATCCAGGTCAGACCTCACCCCTTCTGGGACAGCAAGGACAAATAGTCCCACCAGCCCCCCCAGTTTCTGGTCTTGTTCAAGAGTTGGGGGTGCCTGACACACAGGACCAGGAAAGACTTGGCTCATTCCCTATTCATTCATCAGAACTGAACCTGCCTCAGGCTTCCTGATGGAGACAGACCAGCAAAAACTGCTCTGGGTATGGAGTCAGACATCTGTGCTACTGGGCACAGGGGAAGAAACAATGACCAACCAGGGGAGTGGGGAGTGGGTTAGGAAGCCTGTAGGAAAAGGAGACCTCAGGGCGCCTGGGTGGCTCAGTCGGTTAAGTGTCCAGCTTCAGCTCAGGTCATGATCTTGTGGTTCAGGAGTTCGAGCCCTGCATCATGCTCTGTACTGACAGCTCAGAGCCTGGAGCCTGCTTTGGATTCTGTGTCTCCCTCTCTCTCTGCCCCTCCCCTGCTTGTGTGCATGTTCTCTCTCTCTCTCTCTCTCTCTCTCTAAATAAGCAAATAAATATTAAAAAAAAAAAATGCCTAGAACTAAGTACAACAGATCTATTAATTGGCCTTTCCTGGACAGAGAAGAGAAAGGCATCGCTGGCCAGACCTGGAGAAATCAAATTGCCCTGTTCTGGGAGAAGGCTGGAGCTTGGAGTCAGGGAAGAAAACAGAGTAGAAAAGCAACGGCAGATGTGTAGCTGGAGGGGTTGGTCAAGCCAGGCCCTGGAAGACCTTCTCAGTCAGCTTCAAGCTTTTGAACTTTATCTCAAGTGAAATGAAGCCATTAAAAGTTTTCAGTAAAAGGGAAGGGACTTCACCTCCATGGCCTTCCTTCCCAAAACCGTAACTCAAATCTAATCATGAGAAAAATATCAGACCCAAAAAAGCACCGAAATTTGAGGAATATTTTTACAAAATACCAAACCAATTCTCCTCAAACTGTCAAAGTCAGCAAAAACAACTCTGAGGAACTGTCAGACCAGAGATTAAGGAGACATGATAATTAAATGTGAAAGGGTGTCCCAGAAGAGATTCTGGAACAGACAAGGGACATAAGGGAAAAATTAGTAAAATGCAAAGAAAGTGTGAGGTTTAGTGAATGGTAATATTCCATACATTCATATGGTGGAATATTACTCACAATAAAGATTACTATTACATGTTACATGGCTGAATCTCAAAAACTAAGTAGACACAAGGAGACACAAAAGACCACATATCTTTTGAGTCTATTTGTACGAAACGGCCAGAATAGGCAACTCTACAGAGACAGGAAGTGAATTAGTGGTTACCAGGGACTGGACGACACAGAGGGTGGGGAGTAAAGGGAGCAGTTTCTTCTATGGTGGACAGAAATGTTCTAAAATTGGATTGTAGTGATAGCTCCACAGCCTTATGAATATTCTAAAAAAAACTATTGAACTGTACAAACGGGTGCACTACATCTCAGTAAAGTTTTTGGTAAAAATAGTANAGAGAACTTAAGTCATGTTTGTGGGAGAGGAAAGGCATTCAGCTAGGTGGGGTATGTGTTAGTTTCCTATTGGGGCCATAATAAATACCCACAACTTGGTGGCTTGAAACACTTTATTAGATTCTAGAGGTCAGAAGTCCACAATGGTTTTCACTGGGTTCAAATCCTCAGTAGGGCTTTTTTCTGTAGCAGCTCTGGGAGGGCTGTTCGCTTGCCTTTTCCAGTTTCTATAGGCCACCGCATTCCTTGGCATGTGACCTGGTCTTCCATCTTCAAAGCCAGTAACTGTGTTTGACCCTCCTCTCTTTCACTTTATAGGACCTTTGTGATGACACTGGGCCCACCCACCTCCATACTCCAGGATAGCACAGCCCCCTGCCCACCTCAGTCATTAATCACATCTGCAGTCTCTTTTGCCACGTAAGGTCCCATATTCACAGATTTTGTTGAGGACATGGACATCTCTGGGGGACCATTCATCAGGGAGGTGACCACAGGAGGTGGCTGTGAGGGGTAGATGGGGTGGGACCTGGATAGGTGGAGCCTGAGATGCCAGTGGTACATCCAAGGGAACTGCCCCCTTGGCTTTCATCTATTCACCCAACAGTACACACCTCCCATGAGTCCGTCTGTCACTGGGATTATAAAGGTGACCAGCTGTATTGCTTTTCACTTCTGAAATCCAGATGAACCATTTAATCAATGACATCTTACAAATACAATTAGCAGGGTTTTCTTAATGACACCTGAAGACTTACAACTGAAGACATCTTGGAATCAACGACTACCAAGTCTGGGCTGGCACCGGCACGGACCCAACTAATACAGAAGTTGGAGGCCTCGCTAGAGCGTCAAGGGTCCCCACTCTGCTGTCGTTCCTACTTCCAAGCCTGGCTCCTTCCACCTGCGGCCCTGGTGCCCAGCAATCCTGTAACAGAACGACAGAGCCCTGGCCACCACATGCTCAGCTCTGCCACCACAGCAGGATCTGGGAAGTGGCCCCTCCAGGTGTAACCTCAGTCCTGAGTCATGCCCAGTGGTTCTCCACCTGTCCACACACTGGAATCACCTGGGAGCTTTCAAAAAGCCCCAACCACTGAGCCACTCTCTAAACTAACTCACTTGGAATTTGAGTAAATTTTATAGCTCCCCGGGACTCCAAAGGACAGCCAAAGTAGAAAAGTGGAGGGTTCAACCTAATTTGGTACAAGAGGCATAAGGCAGCACTGGTGAGAGGTGGGAGGTGCTAGGTGCAGACAATACAATTATACCTGTCCCCTCCCAACCATACTCCCCCAAAATCTGAATTCCTGGAAGAAGACTAATCCAGTTATCCGGTTCCTTCACGGCACCAGCCTGTGCACACCGGGAGCTCAGGAAATGTGATTTCAGAGAACTTCAAGGGTGCCAAGAAAGGTCTGGGAAAAAAGCCCGCTGGGTCTGGGCCAGCTCTCCAATTCACTGTGTGAGCTCCAAGGAGGCACTGCCCCTTTTTGTGCCAGTTCAGTGGCTGCCCAGATGGCCTTGAAGGGCCATCACTGTTCCCCGAAGAAGCCTGAGACAGTGGGGAGTCTGCGGATAGCAGGCTTCCTACTCCCTCCAAACAGATGTCCCAGCCCCCAAGCCCTAAACTCTCCACTTCTGGTGCTCTACCTACACTGGCTGTGAAGACAGAGGCTCTGAGGTTCCAAAGCCCCCTCCGAGAATACTGGAGGACAGCATGTGAGTGAAAGGGAGTTTTAGATGGTGAGCAGACTCGAGGCCACCTGACAGCCCTGGTTCCACCCCAGGAATGATAAACAAAGGCGAAATGGTTTAGGTAACCAGAAACTTCCACTCATGAGAGGAGTTCGAAGGGGTTATGAAGGTCCTTGGCTTCTGGCCATTAGCACAGCCAAAGCCCTAAATATACAACCAAAGGCTTTTATTGGGAAAGGGAAATTGACTGAAAAATGGCCCCTAAAGTCCTCAATGCCTGAGGCAGCTGGGGCCTCCTCCACAGAGTTCAGGAAAGAAGGGGCCGCCAAAACAGGGCCCTGAGCAGGCTCAGGTATAGAGGTCAAAGTCAATGCGTTTGGAGTTGTAGAACTGTCCGCCAGGAGGGTCCAGCTTCCGGCAATAAACACCATCTGCGAAGTAGCCTTCATTCACCCAGGTCTGTAGGAAAAGAGAGCAGAGCTGGGAAAGGACTGATACGGGTGGGGGGAGGGAGAGAAGCGGCAGAAGGAAGTAGAAAGGGACTTACCTGCATCTGGGTGCTGGTGAAGGGCCCGTACAGCTCAGCATCCCCCGTGTTCTCCCACTTATATTCCCACATCACGTCCACCAGTCCATCTCCTGGCAACTCTGCTTCTAAAACAACATGCAAAGCCATCTGGGCCTCAAGTTCCCCGGCCCCTGCCCCTGCCCACAGCACTCCTCCTCTGCCTCCAGTCTTACCTCCCCTCTGCGTAGGGGTTGGGGTCTCCAGCTCCCCCTCTGCCACTTCTTCAGCAAACATGTCCAGAGAGGGTGGCGGTGTGGGCTCAGGGGGTCCCTGGGTCCGGGACCCCAACCCCTTCAGCCTCATGGCTAACCGTTCCCTTGTCTCCTGATACACGCCAAGGTTGCCCCGGGCTACCATCTGGTCGGCCAACCCAGAGAGCCGATCCAAGCGTTGCGGGGAACTGGGCCGCCCACCCCCTTTGCTGCCCCCTTTGCCTCCTCCTCTGGCTCCCAGACGCCTCAGCGCGCCAGCCACTGTCTCTCTTGGCAACAGCAGCTCCAGAAGGCCCTCCAGAAGGGCTTGGGCACTCATTGGTGTCTGGCCCAGGCTGTCCTCTTCCTCTGAGTCTGACGGTGGGCGCTGATCAGGAGGCCGCTCCCTGATCTTCACCTGTGATGTGAAAACAGGGACAGGTTATCTCCTCCAAACTGCGGGAGGGCCCAGGCCCAGCACCTGCTGCCTCCAGGCCGCCCGCCATGTCAGCCCCTCGGCCACACCCAGTCAATGTTGTCCAGCCAGCTGTCTCGGATCTGAGCATCCCGGTTCAGGAAGTAGTTGCCATCAGCATCAAAGTGGCCTTCCTCCATCTCTTCCTGTAGGTTGAAGGGTGTGATCCGCACACCTCCCTCACTGGGGAGCGTGGCTGCTTCCTGACCTGCGTGAAAGACACAGGCATCCCATGCTGGGTGCGTGCACACACACGCAAAAGACAAAGAGCTTCCTTGCCCCACGTTCCTAAAAGCTCGATCTGTTCATGCAGCTGCATCAATTCTTGGGTTTAGCTCACCTTCCACATCCTCTGAGGCCAGGATATCATATTTGCTGGACCCCTCATCATCATCATCATCATCCTCGTCACTGTCCAGAGAGTGTTTGCCTTTGAATCGGCTCCCAGGACCCCCTGCCCCAGCTACAGGATCCACCAGCTGTGAGGAAGGGCCGGCAAGTTGAGAGATGCAGATTACTGGTTATTCCTCAAGATACTTGACGTAGATTTTTCTTCAAAACCTTCCCCAACTGAAAATTCTAGGTAGGTTCTTCTTCAAAACCCTCTCAAACTGAACCTTCTCCAAACCCATTTCCCAGAGCACATGGAAAAGCTAGCCCTCTCTCTGCTTTCTTTGCCACCTTCCCTCCCCTCCCGCCCCCCTCTTTTTCTCTTCTGGCTTCTAGTTCTTTCCCTCCCCTCCCTCCTCCTCAGAATGCATGGGTCTGGCCCCCTCACCTTCTTCTTGGGAACACTGATTTCATCCTCATCATCTTCATCTCCCACACCTTGGAAGGTCACTTTCCTCTTCGGCATGACTGGACTGAGGAGCCTTCCCCAGGCTGGGTCGAGAGAGGATGCAGATTAAGGGAAGCGGGCGAGGCTACTCACCGCGGAAGTGCCCCAGCACAACAAGCCATCACCTGGTACGCACTAGATCCAGCTTGGGGGGAGAGGGAGCACACAGTGAGGGGCCGCGAGGGAAGCTGGCAGCCAGAAGGCCCCCGGGACTTGGCTCGGCCTCCAACAGAGTTGCTGGAGCGGGGGCGGACAGGCGGTCGCGCGTAGGGGCTCCCCACGGGCAACCCCCATCCTTGACGAAAAGAGACAGGCTCCCCTCCCCCATACCTCCCCATTCCTGGCCCCGACAGTTCTGGCTGCGACGGGGATCTGCGGGCTGACACCCTCTCCTCCACCCCCAGTCCCCTCAGAGCCCGCAGGGCCTGGGTGGACCCAGGACCTGGCTTGCTGGCCACTCCCCTCCGGCCCGCGCTGAACTCCCAACTCCGCGGGGTGACCGCCAACTGTCCCGGGCTAAGTGTACAAATCTAAGTGTACAAAGAGAGGCGGCAGAGCCGCGGGGATTCGAGCAGCCCCACTGGCGCGCGCTCACCTCAGGATCCACGGGAGGCCGTGGGGGAAGAAAAAGAGAAAGACGCTCACGAGGACTACATCCGGGGCACCGGCCGCCATCACCCGGAAGAGAACTGCGGAAGGCGCCAGAGAAGGCCGGAAGTGGCTTCACTCGGGTTAGACGACTAACTGGAAAACCGGGCGGAAGTACGCAGAGAGCGGGGAAGACAACCCCGCCCTCCCCTGAGTGACGTGACCAGTGTGGGGCGACAATGGCGAGAACTGGCGACGTATAAATGCCTGGACCCTGATCAAACGACAGGGATGGCCGGCTACGGTTTAGATTCCCTCCTACAGCAGTTAGAGGCTCTGAAGAGAAAGTGAAGCACACTACTTAAAAGGGCGCCCAGGATCATGATGGAGGGGCAAAGTGGGACAGCGGGTTTCGGCCCGTTTCCCTTTACAGAGTTAAGCCACCATTCCCCAGGGTTGGTCAAGGGCTTTGCGCCCCTCACCATCTCCTTAGGAATCCTGCCTTCCCACTCGGCGTCCAGTTCTGTCCTCTCCTAGTCCGAGGTGCGACCTTGCTCTTCTCCCTGAGGAGAGACCCAGTTCTGATGATGGCCCGCTTGGAGCCCCCAGCAGGCTTTGGGGGCACTTTACGAATCCGGCTCTCTTTAGGACCCAGGGGAAGTCATTCACCCCACGCCTATCACCTGGTTGAGTTCCCGGTTTCCAGAGGTGGGAAGAGCCATCCCCGCAGAGGTGACAGTGGTACCTGTGCCCAGTATCCAGGCCAGAAGCTTCCTGTGCCCCGATCTCAGGTAGGCTGGAAAGGAGCAACAATGCCTCTCTCTCAGACCACAGCCTCAGGATAAAGCCCCTCTCAGCAAGTAGGGCCCCAGTCCAGCGGCCCCAGACTAGAGTCTGTAAATTGGCCCAAGGAATAGAGCTAAAGCGGGGGAGGTATGGGTCACTGTGGTATAGGGACAAGACCTTTAGCTCTTCAGGACAGTCTTGAATCCCACTAGACTAAGGCTGTGCCCAGGAAGAACCTACTGGAGTCATTGGAGGGCGGCATGGGGTGCCCAGCAGAACAAGGAGATCACCCCTCCTCTCTCCTGCCTGCCCCCAGGGTTCACGCTCGGATTGGACTACCATGAAACTGCACCGAAAGTCCGTGCTCAGTTTCTTCCACGGATACAGAACACAGGCTCCAGACCGGGAGGGCATCTTGCTAAAGAAGGGAGCCCGAAATACCAGCTATCAACGCCGCTGGTTTGTCCTCCGGGGGAACCTCCTCTTCTACCTGGGGCACCAGGCCGACCGCACACCCCTGGGCCTCATCCTCTTAGAAAACTGCCAGGTGGAGCCACGCCTTGGGGCCACAGAACCCTATGCTTTTACCATCTTGACCCCCGGGGTTGAGGGCACAGAAGGTGGGCGGGCCTACAAGCTGGCAGCAGAAAACCAGGAAGAGCTGGGAGCGTGGTTGAGGGCACTGGCTGGGGCGAGCTGGAGGCCGCTGGTGGTGCTACTACCCCCACTGGAAGCCCAGTACCGGGAGCTGTGCCAGGCAGCTGGCCAAGAACCCAGCTCACCCCCAGAAGACTGTGGCTTCCTAGCCACCCTCGGCCCCCCCTCCAGCTTCCAGGAGTTGCACGAGCGCTTTGGGAAAGAGATCCGGGTGCTGCAGGTGGTGTGTAGAGGACTCCAGTCCAGTGACGACAGAGGCGGCAGATCCCAGGCAAAGGGGGCGCAGGCGCTCAACAGTTGTTGATGAGTGACTGAAAGATGGACCAAAGGCCAAAAGGTACCTCCCTGCCAAGACCAGCTGAGTGCTTCAGCAGACACCCAGGCAGATCCTGGCCTGCTCCATTGTTTTCCCCCCACCCCCACCTGGCCTAGCTTTTATTCTAACTTCCTTTACCAAATAACAAGGCAGGAGACAGGCCCAGGTACAACAGCAGGTTCTCTTCTGATTCCGTGAAGCGCCGCACAGGGTGGGAGCAAAGAGAATGTAAACATTGGGTTCCACCCCCTGGAGCTCAGGGGAAGACCCCTTACCCAGATAGGGGCTGGAGGGGAAACAAGGTGACAGGCGGGGGCCCTGGTGAGACAAAGCAGGAGAGGCCTGAGAACATAGAGGAAGGTAGGTGAAGAGGAAAAAGAACAAGGAGAATGGCAGGTGGGGAAGGGGGAGACATTTCCTGTTCCAGTGCATGTCCCCTTAAATAAACAAGTGCAAGAACATTATGGAAGGAGAACCAAAGGACAGAAGATAGAGCGAGCACCCCCACCCTGGGCCGACCAGGTCCTCTGTACATAATTACAACACAGAGATGTCCAGAAGTAGAGCAAGGAGAGCCCTGGCCCCCGACCAGGAAGTGGGGGAGACCAGCAGGTCTGAAGAAGGGAAAAAGGAACCCAGCTCCACTCATGGATAAAGGGAGCAACTGGAGTGTAAGAATCTGAAAACTGCTGATTCCCATTGCCAAGTCACCCCTGAGGTGACAAAGGCCAATCAGGACTGCACCTGGGAAAGAACCCCAAAGGGAACTGGGGCAGGAGTGACAGAGACCCCCGGTGGGCCTAACTGGAGGCGAAGGGGCTCCAGACTTGTTCACACCTGCCCCGAGGAAAGGCAGCTGCCCCATGCACTGTCACTGTCCCAGCTGTGTAGGGATCAGCAGCTGGCAAGGAGATGGGGGAAATCAAACCACGCTCCCCCGAAGGACAGTCTGTCCAGGAAGCTCGGGGCAGCACCCCAGGCCAGGCCTGCTCCCGACTGAGGGGAAAAAAAGGGAGGCCATGCAGTCCAGCCCCGGGGACAGAGGTCAGAAGTAGGCATCCTGCCGGGCCTCAGACGCCGAGGGCCCGTCCCCACCATCCTGGGGCGCTGGGGGCCCGTCTGCCTTCCGACGCAGCGAGAGCTTCCTGCCTTGGGCCTTCTTTTCCTGCTTCTGCCGCTCCTTCTCCTGCTTCTGTTGCTCCTTCTCCTGCTCTTTTTCCCATTTCTGCCGCTCCTTCTCCTGCTTCTCCCGTTCTTTCTCCTGTTTCTGCCGCTCCTTCTCACGTTCCTTCTCCTGTTTCTGCCGTTCTTTCTCCTGCTTCCGAGTCTCCTTGGTGGGACCCAGTGGGGTGCTGTTGCCAGTAGGTGAAGGAAGGGATGGATGCAGTCCCTCAGCGGTGACCACTGGCCCTGGGGCAGGCCCAGCACTGGCCCTGCGGGCAGGAGGGGGTGGGGAGGGGGCCCCTCCGGCTGCCCGGGAGCCTCGGCTCTTGAGGCCAGGGAGGCTAAGGAGGCTGGAGGAGGGGCCCAGGGGTGGCTGCTGCCGCCGCCGCTCCTCATGGATGGCCCGGGAGCCATGGAGTCGCCGAGAGGGCCGATACTGCAGCTCCCCCCGGGTTTCTCGCCACTTCTTGAGCTGGGCTGTGTTCTCTCGCTCAATCAGTGCTTCTGTCACTGGGAGGTTGGTCACCTAGACGGAGAAGCAATGGGTACCAGAATGAAGGTGAGGGCGGGTATGGCCTGAAGCAGGTGTGGGTGTGCTCAGGCCACAGCCTACCTCATGCACCAGGAAGTCCTCCTGCATGCACTGCTGGGGCAGGTTGCGCAGCTGCTCCATGGTCTCATACATGCCCTGGCAGGAACGAAGCTTCTCCACCGAGCCCAGTGTGTGACGCAGCAGCACCAGGGCCACCCGGAAAATGATCTTGACGCCTGCAAGGTCAGAAAGAAGAGAGCATGGGTGATCAGGGCTGGGATCTCAGTGTGTCCCATTCAGAAGGGACTCATAGGCTCCATCCCTGTCTTACTGCCACCCATACAGATAAGGAAACTGAGGCCCCATGAAGGGAAATGAGCTGCCATGGGTTTCAGGTTCCTGAGAGGAAGAGTAAGCTCTGGATTAATAGCAGAGTCACGACTAGGCCCCAGTTTCTCCAGCCCCCAGACTGCTTACAGGGAAGCCTAGGCCCCAGAGGTACCTTCTGGCAGCAGGCCACTCTCTGGCAGCCACCAGGGAAACCCTGGCCCCCTCGCGGCCTGAATGGCTACAGAAGTACCTTCACAGAAGAACATATCCCAGACACGTAGCACTGAAGCCCAGGGCAGGGTGCGGGCAAAGATGCACATGAACCATTCTGTCATGTAGAGCACGGGGTCAATGCGTTGCCGCCGCAGGTGCCGGTGTGCCAGCGGGGAGGCCCGGCGCAACAGCGCAAAAAAGATTTCTCCGTCCAGCTGAATGGCCTCCTGGAAGTGGGATGAGCCATGAGAAGAGGCCTACTGTGGCCCCCGTCAGGCAGGACTATCCCTAGTGGGGGATCCTCACCTCCAGGGGAGAGGCCCAGAGCAGAGGGACTAAAGGGCAGAGGGTGGGGGAGGACAAGGACCTCCCTGCAGCCTCAGGGGAAAGTCACAACCTTGGGTGCACTCAGCTCCCAGACACTCACCAGCCCTGCACTGTAGTAACCGGGGAGGTACTTGTCGCAGATCTGCACCAGGCACCAAAAAGCTTGCTGAGAAGAGCGAGAACAAGGAGGGAGGGATGGGGCCTGAGAAACCAGGAGCAGAGAGCTCCCCCATCACCACTGTAGGCCAAGGTCCTCCCAGTCCCTCCCCAACCAGGACCAGCGTATGCTGACCTCAGCAGGCATGTGCATGAGCAGCACGGCGGCCACTGGGGCCTGGGCCTGGCAGTAGCCCTCATCGGGCCGGTAGATAGTGTAAGCCTTCAGGATTCGATACAGGTCCTGTTGCCTGTGGGTATTGGGAAAGACCATGAGGGCAATCACAGGAGTTGGGGGCTCGTTGCCCCAAACTAAGCCTGCCCCCCACAACCAGCCCCAGCCCAGACCCCTCCTAGATCCAGTTCCAGGTTAACCTCAGAGGTTCACCACCACACACCTCCACCGACCTTCCTAGCACTGCCCATCAAGGTTAAGCCAACAACTCAGACCATAATCAAAGCATTCCAGGCTCCAGCCTGAGCTCCCTACCCATTCCCCAGCACAGGCTGTGTGTTCTCTCCCTCCTTCATCTGCCACCATCCCATAGACCTTCAAGGTCACCTTCTTCAGAAAGCTTTCACTGTCCACAACATCGGATCTCCTGTAGCACTGTCTGAGTGCTCTGATCACCCCAGAGCAGGGCCTGCCTTATCGGCCTCAGGGGATTCCATCAGTTCTCTGCCAGCATGTCCACTGGGCCCTGGTTCTTGGTGAAGGCCTGGGAAGCCAGCTGTGCCTCAGACCTTTCTCTTGTCTCTGTATCCAAAAGAATAAAATCTCTGCCCTAGACCTGCTCCTCTTTCTTAAGGGTGCCCATCGCTCTGTCTGAGAATTCCATTCACTTAGCCCCACACTGGAAAGGCTCCTCCTCATGGCTAATCGCCAAGTTATCAACACTACATCTTGAATTTCATTCATGCCTGTTCCTTCTCTCTACCTCCACAGCCATTCTGTAGCTCAGACATTCATTTCTTACGCAGAAGAAAGTAAAAAGTAATAATCTCTCACATCCCCAAATTCAGTCATTGAAGTGTGATCTTGTCCTGTACCTGCATACCTCCCCACTATTATTTACTGAATATTTTCCCCCACTTTGCAATAGCATCCATCAAATGACAGTTTTGATATATATTAGTTATTTTATCTAATACCTATGAAACATACAACTCCCACAAGCTCCCATGCTATTTTTACCTCCCTACCTGCATCTGAGTTCCTGCTTTCTCCTCCCTGTTGCTGTCGGTGAACTGTCTGTGGTCCTGGCCAAACAAAGCTTTCCCACTTGAGTACTGCATCCCATCCCCTCTGCCCTACACAGGCCATCACTCCAGCAAGCCAGCCACCTCTCCTGCATCATCAGTTTTTCTCTCCCTACTAGATCATTCTCATTGGCATACCAACATCTGTTATTTCCTCTAGCTTACAAAAAGTCTCTTGACTACCCCCCTTCCCCTCCAAACACTATGCCATTTCTCTCCTTACCTAGTCAGCAAAACTTCAGAATACAGACTTGCTGTCTTTAATCTCTTTCCTTCCATTCTCCAGTCAGGCTTAACCCTACTGCCCCTCACAAACTGCCTTTATCAAGGTCACCAGTGACCTCCACTGTGCTGAGTCCAGAGGTCAATTTGCAGACTTGACTTTACTTGACCCATCAGCAGCATTTCATACAACTGGTCCCGAAACCCCTTTGCTTCCAGAAATCACACTGCCCTGGTTTTCCTTCTGCCTCTCTAGTTTCTCCTTCCTGAGCTGGTTTGTTCTCATCTTCCCATTCTTGAAATGTTAGAGCTGCAAGGCTCAATCTCTGAGTTTTCTTTTGTATCTACACTTGCTGCCTTGATGATCTCGTCCAATCCCACAGGTGAAATTCAGTTCCATCTAGAGGCTGATAACTCTCAATCTCCAGCTTACCTCCAATTTAAACTTCTCCCCAAATTCCAGATTTATAAAGGTCGTACATTCAACTTTCTTGACATCTCCATCTGGATGTCCAATTAGCATTTCAAATTTCACATTCCAAAACTGATCTATTAACATACCCCTCTAACCTCCTTTTCCCATCCAAAACAGTATACAATATATAAACAACTCCATTCTTTTAGTTTCTCAGGCTCAAAACCTTCAGAGTCAGCCTTGATTCCAATCTCTCTCTCTCTCTCTCTCTCATACACACACACACACACACACACACACACACACACACACACACACACACACACACACAGAGTCCACATCTAACCCATTGGCAAATCCTTTTGGCTCTACCTTCAAAATATAGCTAGAACCCAACCATTTTCCCCCATAGTTCCACAGCTACCATTCTATGGATAGCTATCATCGTCTCTCTCCTCAATTATGGAAATACTCTCCTAACAGGTCTCTCTGCTTCTGTCCTGGTCTCCTTATACTATCCTCAGCACAGCGGCCAGAATGATCCCTTTAAAACACAAATCAGTTCACTGTAACCCCATCCCCATTCACATTCTCTATTCCCCTTTCTGGCTTTAAACTCCTCTTTAATACTTACCACCTCTTCACATACAACATACTTTCCTTCTTTGTCTTATTTACTTATTGTCTACCTCCACTAAAATATACTAAGCCCCACAAGGGCAGGAGTTTTTGTCTTGTTAAGTGCTGTCATCTGTGACTAGACCAGTTCCTGGCAGATAGCGGTGTTCAGTTAAATATTTGCTGAAAAGATGAACTGATAAAAAATGTGCATCTGAGAGCCACCTAATACCATCTTTCATGTTACTAAGGAGTGATATATATATATACATCTTGGGGAAGCCTAGCATACAGAACAAAAGTACAAGTGCTTGGAACAATTTTTAAGGGCCTCTGGTGATCTGGCCCTAAATTGCTTTTCTAGCCTCAGCCACCCCACCCCACACCCCAGAGACGGCTTACATAAACCCCCAGCCAGGAAAAACCTGCCCCCAGCTCTGCTCCCATCTATCCTTCAAGACCCAATTCAAATGCGGCCTCTTCAGTAAGTCCTTGTTGTGCCTCTTGTCTCCCCTCTAACAGCCCCCGGCCCCAAGTCAGAATCTCCCTCCCAGGACAAGTCCTTCAATACGGCTTGACACTTAATCCATTAAGGACCACTCTCCTAGGAACCCTGGACGACGGTAAGAACAGATTCCAACCCAGCTCTGTATCTACCTGGAGCCTTCTACAGACTGACCCACATGATCAGGCCATCTTACCCATGCCCTCCTCGAGCAGCAAACATCTCATGGAAAGGGAACTGGCGGTGCAGGTCCTTCTCAATCACATCCAGCCACTTGGGGTCCCCAGGAGCCCGTTCCAGCTCCTGTAGTGGGACAGCAGGAATTATCTCAGGATCTAGGGGGACTGATGATACCCTTCACACAATATCACATGTCCCCATACCCTGGACACACCTCAAACTTGCCAGGGTTCTGCTCCAGGAGTTCCTTGCTATTGGACAGGTACTGCCAAGCTTTGGCTCTGAGGGAGGAGGGGATCCCCTTCCGACAGCGCAGCTTCACCTAAGGCAGAGTGGCAGGCGGGACGACAGCTTCAGGGGCTGGCAGAGCCTCCAGGCCTTCCCTAAGCAGTCCTCGGGCTTCCTGAGACAGCCCTCCCACATCCCTTGGCTTTATTCCACTGGACCTGGTGTGGCCTTCTATCTTTANAGAGAACAAATACTATCGTGGCTTCCCTGGAGCACATGAGCCCACCCTAAGCCCCTCCCAACTTGTCCATTGCCCTGCCCACCACTCAGCCTTCCAAACCTTCTGGAAACGCCGTGACAGCCACTTATCCCAGTTACTGAACATCTCCAGCCATTTGAGTTCACGCTGCCGAGCCACATCTACAGGAATGGAGCTCTCTCTGCAGGATGAAGAGAGCATGGAAGGGGTCAGTAGCAGTAGTATAAAACATGGATTACTGACAGAATCCACCTCCCCAGGCTCAAATGAGAGACTGGCTGTAAAAGCATTTTGTGAGCTACCAAATATCAGGATATCTGGCCACTTAGGCATCAAAGGGCCTAGTTCACCACACTGAAAGGACATCTTCCCCTTGGAAGGAATCTCTGCCACAGAGATGGTGTTCTCATGTTCAACCTCTATACATGTTGGGTGTGTTCAAATCCTGCTTATGGCGCTTACAAGTTTGGGGAGAGGGTACAGAATATTTAAAAGCCATATTCTGCATTAGACCTGGGTCCAAGTTCTAACTTTACCACTTATTCATTGTGTGACCTTGTGCAAGTCATAAAATTCCTCTCAGCTTCAATTTCCTCATTTGTAAGATGGAGAGAAAATAGTATCTACTTGAGAGATTATATAACAAATAGCACTTGCTATTAAAAAAAATACAAAACAAATAAAAATATACTTCTCTGCCTCCTTAGAAACAACTGAGTTTCCTCCTATCAGACTCTTGAGATCCCCTGAGCCACCTGCAATTCCCTCTACCTCCTCTTCCCTGAAGTCACCCTAGATTCCCAAGCAAATGAAGTTTTCCTTGCACTGTTTGCCCATTGTTCCGTCGCACCTTCACACTCAAGATACCCCAAGAGTCTTGAAAAGTGTAGGAACCAGTACCGGGAAATGAATGGAATGGAAGAATGAGATTGAATTTCCAGACAGACCTGAACTCAAATTCCAGTTCTGTCCATTAGAAATGGAGGGATCTTGGCAAGTGATAACCTGAATCTCTTTCTCATCTGTTAAAAAGGGATGCCACCACCTACATCACAAAGGTATGAGAGGACTACTGAGAAACTGCATATAAAGGACTGGCAAATGGATGGGCTCATTAACTATTAGCTTCTTTTGTCTTAGAACCACTTAATCATTGCTCATTAGTTTTTTTTAACGTTTATTTATTTTTGGGATAGAGAGTCAGAGCACAGGTAAGGGAGAAGCAAAGAGAGAGGGAGACACAGAATACAAAGCAGGCTTCAGACTCTGAGCTGTCAGCACCGAGCCTAACTCAGGACTCAAACCCAAGGACTGCGAGATCATGACCCAAGCCAAAGTTGGACGCTTAACCAAATGAGCCACCCGGGCGCCCATAAAAATATTTATTATTTTATTTTTGAGAGAGAGAGACAGAGAGTTAGCAGGGGAGGGGCAGAGAGAGAGAGGGACAGAGAATCTGAAGCAGGCTCCAGGCTCCAAGCTGTCAGCACAGGGCCCGACATGGGGCTCGAACTCACAAACTGCAAGAGCATGGCCTGAGCTAGAGTCAGACGCTTAACTGACCAAGCCACCCAGGCGACCCATCACTGTTCATTAATTTCTACCATAAGTCACTTTCAAACTCTAAGGATCAGGAAGAATAAGATAATCCCTTTCCTGCCATCAAGAAGGTCACAAGCTTGCAAGGGAGAGGACTGCAATGTGGTGTGGGAAATGCAATACCAAAAATGCACAGGGGAGGCACAGACTGGAGTAGAGGCAGTGGATATCAGGAAAGGCTTCCTGGAGGAGGAGACATCTGCATTA
The DNA here is from genome assembly GCF_008692635.1 of Crocuta crocuta. Lineage (NCBI taxonomy): Eukaryota > Metazoa > Chordata > Mammalia > Carnivora > Hyaenidae > Crocuta > Crocuta crocuta. The sequence continues at coordinate 870,521 of NW_027529443.1, read as the reverse complement.
TAAGCCAGGAAGGACTGAGTAGAACATACCAAGACAGGAGGAGGAGAAAGGCATTCCTGGCAGGTGAACAACCGGAGTATGAAGGAGGAGAGACTACAATCAGTTCAACAGGACCACGGAACTAAGTGCATGGTGAGGAATGGTGGGACAGAAGACCAGAAAGGCCAGCAAAGCCAGATAATGAGTCTATGTGCAAAATAAAGCACGTGGGACTTTATCCGGTGGCCAGTGGGGAGCTACTATAAGCTTTTAAGGTAACATGGGCCCCAGTCAGCCTTGCCTCAGAAGTATATTCTTCCAGCATGGAAGACAGATTTTAGAGGGACAAAATTACAAAACAGAGAAACAGCATTGACCACAGTGCCTGGCACACAAGAGGGGCTCCCTGAAATCCAATTCAATCCAAGTTCCTTGGGGACAGCAGAGTATTGAGAGGAAGCCACTGGTGGCACAGATACAGGTGTGAGTGTGGCAATTCATTCAACTGCTCTAATCCTGTTTCTTCGCCTATAAGTTGGGTACAAAAATGCAACCTTCTGGCATGGGAAAACACCAAGGTCAAACTTCAGTTGCCTTCCTAGGACCATGAACGTTGGTGCTCAAAGGTTTTCTGTCTTTTGTTGGATTATAAAACACCTAGACTACCTTCCCATAGTGCTTCCCCCAACCCCAGGCAGGCGCCCCCCACCCCAACACACACATACACTATTAGACAAAACACTACTCATTCTTCAGGTTTTGGACCAGACTCAGTTGAATTCTAAGCGGGCAAAAGATCCCCTCCCTGGGTACTCACAAAATCCTGTGCTGATCTCTAGGCTAAACCTAACATATATGGAAACCAACTGGTTAAGTGTTTGTTTCTCCCTCTAGATGACAAGCACCTTGAAACAACGACTTTATCCCTAGTACCCAGCACAGGGTCTGGCACTTGGGTGCTCAGGTGATGCTGTAGGTTGAACTGACCAGCAGGTTAAAGGGGTACAGGAACAATGGGCAGGATCCTTCCCAGAGAGAGGGAAGGAAGAAGTCAGAGGCAATCACACCCCCACATCAGGAGTGACTCAGGCCCCTGGAGGGAACTAGGAAAGAGTAAGCCCGGCTGGGGAGATGAGGAAATGGGGAAGAGGCCTCCCCCAACCCCTTCCTTCAGTAAAAACACAAGACTGCCCTTCTGTTTTGCAAAGGAGCCTTACCTGCAGGGTCTCCCCTCCATTGACCAGCCCCCCCCCCCGCCCAGGTCATCACCCCATCAGACCTAGGGCTATAGGGGAAGGAAGATGACTGTCTCCCTCCCAGACTCCTCCTTCAGGGACCAAATATCTCTACCAGAATCCCTCCCAGCCAACCTTCCAGAACATCTGGCCCACAGTTGAAGTTTTTCACATCAAGGAGCTGGGACGACCTTACTATCACCTCATTCAACCTTTCACTGTGTAGAGAAGGAAACTGACACGGAAATAGGGAAAACACTAGAGCAAGGGCACACAACACACTAAGAGCAAAGCTCAAACCCAGAACTCCTGACACCTGGTCTGCACCTGGTTAGAGTAACATGCAAGTGCCACCAAAACCTCAGGATGCTCTAGGCCTGACAGGGATCAGCAAGTGTCTCACTCCTGCTGGAGCCACTCCCCTGGAGCCTCAGAGGAGGATGAACTGCCAGGATCTGGGCAAGGTGTGTCATTTCCTCCTCCCCAACCTCTGCTTCCCTGAAGCCCCACTGGGTGCCCACTGGGTACTCACAGACTGCCCGAATACTGGCTGCCCCCAAGGAAGCCATACTTGTCCGTCTTGCGCAGGGCCAGCCCATTTATCTCCGAGTCTGAGCCCATGGAGCTCACATCATCTGCCAGGGACTCCAAGGTCCCAGACATGAGGCTTACAGAGTCCAAGTAGCTCAGAGTGTCCGGGGCCTGCCCTCGAGGCCCAGAGATGCCAGGTCCCAGGCTGGACGTGGAGCCTAGGTCCTGAGAGTTTTCAGCAGGCTCCGGAGCTGGGGTGACCGTCACGACAGTTACCAGAGCCTCACATGTCCCTGAAGGGTCTGTGCCAGACCCCGAGGGGTCCTCTGGAGCCTGTGCAGTTGATGCTGATGTTGCTGCTGCAGCTTCATGTCCACCTGTCACCTGTCCTGATGTCATTGCTGCAACCCGCGCGGTCACTCCTGAGGCAACTGTGGTTCCCGGCTTGGGGGCAAGCGGGGGTTTGGCGGTCAGAGCCCCAGGAGCTGTTCTGGAAGGGGTCCTGGTGGGGGTACCTGGTCCAGGGGGGGGTGAGGTTCTAGCCTCCTCCGTCTTCGGAGAATCTGTCCCTGGGCCCAAAGCCATGGACATCTCGGCTCCTGCCACTGCCGCGGGCACCAGGGGATCTGGGTCAGCGGAGACCTGCGCCCTCGGGGCTTCGGGTGAGGCCTCCAGAGTCAGTACCACCACGGTGCTGCCCGTGACAGCCGAGGCCGGGGCCGAGGTCTGGGTGGGCCCAGGGACCCAGGCGGGCTTCGCCTCCCCGGGGGCCANCAGAGTGTTTGAATGAATAATAGGAGAGAGGGAACTGGGTTTCTGCCAATCGTTGGAAGGGTGGGTGGGGTTGGAGGTGGGAAGGGGCTGGGTAATTTGGAAAGAGGAAATGGAGCAGGCGGAGGGCTATAAGACAGACCAATGAAAGGGGGGAGTGAAGGCAGGAGGAGGTGGAACGAAAGAAGTACCTAATAGAAAAACGGGAGGCTGAAGTCCCTGCCCAATAAAAATGGCTACAGAGCGAATGACCGCGGAAGGAGGCGGGTGCTGTGCGAGCCTGGCCAATAGGAATAGTAAAATGGGAGCCAATGAAAAGGGTGAGTAGGTGGAGGGCAACTTGACAGACAGTGGTGTCTATTTGGGCAGTGACAGACAGCATCCGCAGTCAATAGGAAGAGCTGAGGAATTCTTAAAGTCTCCCAAGAAGGTCACGAAGGAATGACAGCTGGGGAGGGCGGGACAAATTTGCGATTAATTTGCATTGTCAGCCAATGAACGCCTTTCCTCGCTTAAGCAACTGGGGAGGAAGATAGACGGCTGTCTCAGCCAATGGAAGCATCCAAAGGGTAGGGGTGCTGCCAGCAGGCGGTGCCAGCCCCGGGATATCGGTGACAACCAGAGACAAGCGCAGAAGTGGGGTGACAGTTGGGGATAGCGCTGTGAGGGGGCGGGAGCCAGGACATTAATGCAGCCCTTAGCCAATAAAAGTGCGGCGCTGCTTTGCTTGAGTCCTTTCTGGGCTCCCATTCTGCCTGTCTCTCTCTCTCTTTTTTAAGAAGGCTCCACACCCAACGTGGGGCTTGAACCCACGACCCTGAGATCAAGAGTCGCATGCTTTACCAACTGAGCCAGCCAAGCTTCTCCTAGGCTCCCATTCTCCATCCAGCTCCAGAGCCACCTCACTCTCGTGGTCTGTGAGATCCCACCACAGATCCAATGCCTTGATCAAGTACTCTCAACCTCCACTCCGTCTCTAATTCTCATCTCAGTCTCACAACCAACTTCAACACTCAAAGCCCAGAGCTCCAAAATCCTCTAAACGACCCATTTCTCTGGATCCTCCATTTCCTATGAAAATCCCAAGCCCTAAGTCCCTCTCATCAGCTCCGCATCTATCCGAGCTCCTCCCCAAAATCTAGGCTCTAACTCCTTGGACCTCATCCTCTGTGTACCCCTCCCATTCTAGTGGGCATCCTAGACCCCAAACTATGAATTCTCAGTAACAGGAACTCCCATATCTGTGTTCTTATTATTTTGGGGATCCAGGACCCTCACTGCCACACCTCTCTGTACTCCTCATTTTCTAAGAAACCAGACCCCAATCTCCTGAGTCCCCCCTGAGCTACCCTAGACCACAAACACAAAGCCCTGACTTTAAGAGCCTCTCCTCTCCCTGACCCCCATTCTTCTGAGCCTCCGAGTTAGAAAGCCCCAATTTCCATACAAGAGTCCACCATCCTGAAATTTCAGTCAGGCCTCGCTCCCAATGCCCAGGTCCTCCTTGGTTTCTGAGTTCTCTTAGGCTACTCACTCCCAGCTCAGACTGAGATCCTGTGTATTCTCACTCAGTGTGTGAGTTAGACATACAGCTCCCGATCTCCTCCTCGACTTCCCCACTTTTCATTTGACCCAAGCTACCTGAGCACTTTATCCTCTTCCCCTCTTTGGAGTTTTCCACCCCTCCCAGAATCCAAGAATAAGGTTCCTCCCTGGGCCTAGACCCCCATGGTAACCTTATAAGGTGAGGCAGCTGTCGACTGAGGCAGGGAGGGGCCCGTGCAGGAGGCCAAGGGCAGCTGCTAAGTTTAGGGTGGCTCCTTCTCTCTTCTTAGAGACAACAGGTGGCTGGGCCCCAGTGCCCAGAAAAGAAAATGTCTTAGAGGCATTGGCATGAGGCTGGAGGAGGGAGAAGGGAGGAGGCATCTTCCTCAGGACACTGGGTCCTAGAGGGAGCAGGAGAAGAAGGAGATGGGTGTCCTTGCCAACCATGGCCTCCTGGGGCTTCCTCGGCCACGATTTCCCCAGGAGAACATACCTCAAAGTCACACAGTCAGCCAAGCTGGTTCTTGCCCGGAATGGAGAAAGGGGCCACTGGCCATCCCCGCCCCCCAGGAGGAGGTGACCAACTAGCATCCCTCTTGGTGCTTTGACTCCCCTTCTCTTGGTTCCAACTTTCACAATAGGATCCAAAGAAGAAATGATTACAGACTCACATTCCATTATGTTTTTCCTGTTTCAAACCTTTCCAAGGCTCCCAAGTTCTCAACCCTCAGCCTGGCATTGAAGACCCTCCAGTCTCTGGTCTCCAGCCCCTTGCACCCTCTGCTCAAACCCCATTACCAATCTGGCAACCTGATCTTTCACTTCTCCAGGCCTTTGCCCATCTGTGTTCTCTGCTTAGCATACCTGCCCCTCCACGTCCACCTGACCCACTTCTCCTGGCCTTCATAAAGTCATCCCCATACTTCCAGACATGGCTGCTATGCTCTCTACTTCTGTGCTCCTAACCAGCTGTGAAGTCATTCTCTGCATTTATCCTGTCTCCACAGCTAGACTGTAAGTCCACCAAGACAGGGCCTAACTATTAATTGTAATGATTATATTTCCCTAAACTGTTTCCAAATCGTGTTCATATCCACAAGTTGCCCATTTTATAGAAGGGGAAAACAAGGCCCAGGGAGCACAAAGCCCAAGATCACAGAGCAGGCTTTCTGTCTAGTGTCTTTATACCTGGTCATTCCATGCTTGGCATCTTTTCTTGAACCACCTCCCCACCCCCATGAAGGGGATGTAGAAGACTTTCTTGATTCTTCAGCTTCCCGCCTTTCAACTCTGCCACTACCCTACATGCATACGTACACTTGACTATGAACTCCAAAATGGGAGTGGGGGAGGGGCACCTGGGTGGCCCAGTTGGTGAAGCATCCGACTTCGGCTCAGGTCATGATCTCACGGTTCGTGGGTTCGAGCCCCACGTCGGGCTCTGTGCTGACAGCTAGCTCAGAGCTTGGAGCCTGTTTCAGATTCTGCATCTCCCTCTCTCTCTGACCCTCCCCTGCTCTCTCTCTCTCTCTCTCTCAGAAATAAATAAAAACATCTTTTAAAAAAACCAAAATGGGACTGAGGGATTGTGCTTACCAAAATGAACCCATGAAGCACAGCCCAGTGCCTGGCACACTGTAAGTGCTCAATAATTTTACTGGGTTTAAATCTGGAGGGGTGCCTGGCTGGCTCAGTCGGTAGACCATGAGACTCTTGATCTCTGGGTTAAATTCAAGCCCAACATTGGGTGTAAAGATTACTTAAAAATAAAAAATATTTTTTAAAAAATAAGTAAAACCATAAAAAATTAATTTCAAAATATGGGATGTTTTAACAGTAAATAAATCTGGACCCACCCACTCAGGGGTACAGGGGCCTGGTTCATATATTTCCCAGTACTGTCCCTCGGTTTGGGTCCTCTCTGAACTCTGGCACATTCCAGCCCCCTTTGGGGAAAAAGAACATCCCTTCCTGCCCAGGTCCTAGTGAGACATGCATCCCAAGACCCACTCCCTCCTCCCTCCCTGGGCTCCAGCTGCTGCTTGGCCCTCCAAGAAAGGAGAGGCCCTGAGCTGGGCTATTTTGGTATCTGGGGTGGGCACCGACAGGGCTAAGGTTACCTTGGTATGTTGAGGGCTCCCTGGGGCAGGACTATATAACCCCAGAGGGACCGCCCCAGGCTGACTCTGCTCCTCTCCAGCCAGAGCCACTGCCTTGCCCCCAGGAGACCGAAGACATGGTGAGTGAGAATCCCCAGACCCCCCAGACCTCAGGGCAGCTTCACTTTTTAAAAGAAAGTAGCTGATTCCCAGTCCAGTAAGAGAAAAAAGATGAATCCTCCCTTTCTCGTCATTACTAATGGGGATCATACAGAATGATGGCCTAAAGGACCCAACCAAGGATAATCTGCCCAGACTCTCCACTCACAGACCTGTCCCTCTCAAAGCATGTTCTGTACCTTTCTGCGCTCCCTCTTCCTAAAACCCTCTGGGACCAGCCAGGCAAGAATTCCAACTCCCATTTTATAAATGAGGAAGTAGAGGTTCAGATAATCTACTATCAGAGTAGATTAGGGTCACAAAGCAAGTCTAGGACTCAGAGGAGGCAGGCTCAGGGCACCGAGAAGGGACTTGCTGAGAAGTCCCACTTGTTGCGTAGGATGGAGGACAGGAATTTGGGGATACAGCTTTAACTAAGTCCTCTCAGCAGAGGTCATAAGGAAGGGCAAGCCTAGAGCCAGAACAGTTGCTTTAGAAAAATGACCCAAAGAACCCTGAATCTAATCCACTGTCTCCAGAGAGGAGTAGGGATTGACCCATAGACCCCTTTGCCCATCCCTCACCCCCCCCCCCAGGCACCCAAGAAGGCCAGGAGAAGGGCAGCTGCAGAGGGCGGAAGCTCCAATGTCTTCTCCATGTTTGACCAAACTCAGATCCAAGAGTTCAAGGAGGTGAGAGGAGAAGGGAGACTGAAGGCTGACTAAAGGCACTCCCTGCTGCTCCTCTCCCTGCCATAGCCCCTCCCTGGAATGTGCACCTGTTTGGGTGGGGGAGGGGAAGGGTTTAGAATTCCTTGCTCCCCTCCCTGCTTGGCATGTAAGAAGACAGCTGGCCGGGGGCCAGAATCTCCTCTGCCTGGGGTAGGGATGCTGAAGCCTGGCCATAAGGGACCTAACCCCTCCCTGCTACTACCTTTCACAGGCCTTCACGGTAATCGACCAGAACCGTGATGGCATTATCGACAAGGAAGACCTCCGGGACACCTTCGCAGCCATGGGTGAGCCCTTTATCCTACCCATAAAGATTCAAGGCTGAGGAGTCCTAGGAATTCAGAAGCCTTGGGTTTCAGCCCTGCTGGCCCCACCCTGGGCGGCCTCAGTCTGCCCAGACGAAAAATGGGTGGGATGATCTGAACTTATGGGAAGGATCAACCGTTGGCCCCAGGACCCCACTCCAGCTTCCCCCACCCTGCTCCAGGGCGCCTCAATGTGAAGAATGAGGAGCTAGATGCCATGATGAAGGAAGCCAGTGGTCCCATCAACTTCACCGTCTTCCTGACCATGTTTGGAGAGAAGCTCAAAGGTGAGTGAAGTGTCTTGGGTCTAAGCCCCCAGCTGCTCCTCCCCACATCTTTCAAGGACAGACCCTTCAAGGCCCCTTCCGCTTCACATGCCCTCTGACCCTGCAGGTGCCGACCCTGAGGACGTGATCACCGGAGCCTTCAAGGTCCTGGACCCTGAGGGGAAGGGCACCATCAAGAAGCAGTTGTAAGTGACCCTCTCCAGCTGCTCACACACAGAAAGCCTCCTTAAATTCTTACCAAGGGTTAGGTGTAAGGGAGAGAATAAGGGAAAAATTAGGACTATGGAAATGGGCAATAGGAGTACATTTTCATAGCACGTATGGGAGGGGAAAAGCAAAAGCAGGGAGACCAGACTGGGAGACCAGTGACGGATCTACAGTGACTTGGGTTTTGAAGATGATACTAGGAATGGAAACAAGGATGAGGTGGAAGGGAGTGGAAAGGAACCACGAAGCCCAATCTCAACTCCCCATATGTCACCTCTCTCCAGCCTGGAGGAGCTGCTCACCACGCAGTGCGACCGCTTCTCCCAGGAAGAGGTGGGTTGGGGAGGGGCCCGGGAGACGCAGAGGGAAGGGGGAGGGGAGAGTATGCAACCGGTAGGAGACGCCCTTGAATCTTTCCCCAGATCAGAAACATGTGGGCAGCGTTCCCCCCCGACGTGGGAGGCAACGTAGACTACAAGAACATCTGCTACGTCATCACGCACGGCGACGCCAAGGACCAGGAGTAGGAGACCCTCTTAGGCCTCTGCTGGCCAATGCCTCCTACCAGTCCGACCCCCCACCCCGACTCCTAATAAAACTCAACTGGTCTTTGTTTCTTAGTTGCTGCGCCTTCGGTGCATTTGTGGGAGAGGGACTCAGGTGGGATGCCCCGCTGAAACACGGCCTGGCACCAAGGCAGCGTCCAACAAATGAATGAGTAAATAGTGGCCCGGAGGCGTAGGTGGGGCGGTTTCACCCGCTTACACCGCTACTTATTCCCGCTGCGAAAGCGAAGACTCGAGTGGCTTCAGGGGAACTTTTTATTGAAGTTACAACTTGGGTGAAGAGGGGCGGAGGTGGGAGTCATGGGGCGGGGCGGGGCGGGGCCAAAGGCGGGGCTACAAACTCAGTGTGCAGGAACCTGTTAGCCTTCGAACCCCGTGCCCGGGCGGACTTCTCAGGCTGGGGCTCCGGGATTAAGCGCCTGGCGGCCAGAGGCTTGGGGATTGGACAAAAGACGGACTGAAGGCGGAGCCGAGGTAAAGCAGGGCCCGGGCAGGGGCCTCAGAGAGCGTCCGACTGCTCGCCCTGAGTCTGGCTCTGTTGCATCTGGGCCTGCATCTTCTCCAGCATCTCTTGCATGCGGCGAAGCTGTGAGGGGCAAGGTTGCAGGCGGTGGGACCGGGCGAGGCCAGAGAGGGACTTCGAAGAAGACTTGGGGCCTTGGTCGGGGGGGAAGCGAGGTACTTGCTCACCTCTTCATCTTTCTCGCGGATCAACTTCTCGGTCTCGGCCAGAGGCAGCATTGGCAGCGGGATCTCTGTAGCGCTCTGGCGGGAGAGCTTACTAGAGGGCGGGGGGGATAAAGGGACAGGGAATCAGGGACGCGACCTTTGGTTGTGGGTTACAGCCGCAAAGCAGGGCGTGGGGCGAGGTTGGGGTCTAGGAGGCGGGGCCGTGTCTTTCGTTGCGATCAGCAAAGTGGGTGGGGAAAGATCCTGGGGGAGCGGTCTGGATGGTGAAGGCGGGGTCCGGGATAGGGAGGGCCGGGCCTTGGGAGCACCTAGGACAGAGCTCGGGCTCTCACCTGCGGCTGGCTCGATCACGCGCCCCAGGCCGGGCCAGGCTCTGTAGGCAGCTGGCCCTGTAGCCCTCATAGAGAATATCGTGGGTCACCTCCTTCAAGTCCTGCAGGTGTGTCTGCACCAGCATCCGTCGCAGGTTCAGGAAATCGCAGTGGTGTGGGTTCTCCACTAAGGGGCGGACCGGCGAGCGTCAGGGGGCTTCTTGGCCGGGTCGGGTCTGCCAGGAGTCCTGCCCCCTCTCTGAGTGAGGGTCTGCAGTTCAAGGACCCCTCTTTTGACTTTAAAACCCGCGGGACCAGAGATCGCCCCAACTTCCTATGTTGGGTGCTGTTAACTCAGCGGCGTTCTGGGCTCCCTGTTGGCCTCAGAAAGCGTGTCCCACCTTACTCACCCTCCACAGTACCCCAGGAGTAGCGGCGCCCCCTCACGGGACGGGTCCCGCCGTCCCTCACTACCTCGCAGGAACCGACGACTGCGAAAGGGATGCTTTCCTGGAGGGCAGGAGTCAGGGATCACCACCGCTGGCCCCTCCTTGCCAGAAACCTCGTTGTCAGCCTCCACCTCCATATCCGCCTCCCCTGCTTCTCTGCCCCTTCCTCCTTTGCCTTTGCACCTTCATCTCTGCATCCTGCCTCTTGAAGTCCTCATCCTCATCAGAGTCACAGTCAGGAAACTGGTAGATGTTGATCTCCTCCTCCTTCAACTGGTCCCGGATCTGGGAGCAGACACAGAGAGAAACACAGAGGCTGTGAGCAGCAGATACTGCATGGTGGGAGACGGTAAGATACAGGTACCAGGTGGTCAGAGACAGAGAGGAAGACATGAAAGACAGAGATGGTGAGAGGTGGACATACAGGAAACCCCAAACCAAAATGTCGGAGGGGTGCCTGGCTGCCTCAGTCAGGGGAGCGTGTGACTCTTAATCTTGGGGTTGTGAGTTCCAGCCCCATGGTGGGTGTAGAGATTACTTAAGTCACTGGAGTGGAGGTCATTATCCTGGGGCGGGAGGGCTATCAAGAGTCATCACAGCTTTGCTGCCACTCGCATCCAGCCCAGGGATTCTATTCTGAGCCTCCAGAGACATGGCTCCTTCCTCCAGCTTACTACCCATCTTTTTCAGAAACTTTCTCCCACAGACTAACCTGAAACTAGCCAAAAAGCTACCCCAAGATCAAAGAAGTTAAAGCTGAGTTCAGGTTTGATGACAACTTGTGGTTTCATGTAGAGCCAAAGATCAGAGGTCACCAAACATACCCTCTGCTTGAGGGCCTGGGTTTCCTTGGGCATTAGGGCATCTGCTTTGCCAATGACTGGGATGATGTTGACCTTTTCGTGCACTGCCCGGAGAAAGGCCACATCTAGGGGCCGGAGCCTGCACAAAGGGATTGGTCAGGGTTCAATCTTAGGCCACAGAAACCCTCCCACTCCCCTCCCCAAATACCCCAACCCCCCAGGGTATCCCCCAGACCCTCGGCCAAAGGGTGAGATGAAGTAGAGGCAGCAGTGGACACGGGAATCCTGAATGTTCTTCCGGTTCAGGCCACTCTCATCCCTAAGATACTGCTCAAATTGCTCCTCAATAAAGCGCACCACAGGCAGCCAGCTGGGATGTGGGAGGAGAGAGTACAGTCAGAGATGAGGGGCCACAGCATAGGGAAGGGGCCAAGGCTAGCCAGGACTGAGGGTAGGGACTGGTTTCTTTGCCTCCAATCAAAGACATCAGAAGAGATTGGCAGTGTGTAGGTCAGGTGTCCGGGGAGCACAGGGCACTTTGGGCTACATGGACACCAGAAACAGGCCCCACCTTTTGGAGAGGGCAGGGGCAGAGCAGACCAGCCCTGTAACTGATCCCTCCGTCTTCATAGATTAGCCACATCGGGAAGCTTAGCCCCCGTTCCTTCCCCTGCTCCTCACCAGTCTGAGCAATCCACGGAGTCCCCAAAGCCAGGTGTGTCCACCAGGGTCAGTTTCACCTTTATACCCCCCTCCTCGATCTCCACGCCCCTGCGCTCAATGGTCAGCGTTTGTGTCAAGCGAGCTGTGGGGACAGGGAGAGGTCAGGGAGCTGGGTAGGGGTCTGAGACAGGACTGATAACCATTCTCAGAATCACAGTTGCCCCACCCGTTTTTCAGGGGAGTCTCAGAAAAGCAGCAAGCTGCCTGAGTTCCCCAGAAAGTCATGGGAGACCCAGATGAAAAGAAAGAGAGGGCAGGCCGGGGATCGGACAGAGCACCTGAAGGGG
>NW_027529443.1:850411-858675 GCF_008692635.1 Crocuta crocuta | reverse complement strand
GGTTGGGTCTTACCACTGGCCTCTGGCAATTGCCGGTCCTCATAGAGATTCGTCAGAAACAGGCTGTTGATGAGCGTGGATTTTCCCAGGCCTGACTCCCCTGTAGGCAGGACAGACCCTCCTGGTCAGGTGAGGAGACAATCACGGTCTCTTGAGGACCCCCCTCACCCCCTATACAAAACCCCTCAGACCTGCCACCATGAGTGTGAAGTCAAAGCCCTTCTTGACGGACTTGCGGTGCAGCTGGTTGGGGAGGGCGGCGAAACCCACATACTCCTTGTCCTGCTGGTGGGGGGTGGACAGTATGAGGCTGCTGGGAGCCGCAGGCAGGGCCCTCCAGTATAATCTGACTTCAGGAGCAAGGAGAAGGCAGCCTACTGTGGGTTGGCCTGGGCCTGGCTACTCTGGGGGCTGGGGGCTGACGGCAGAGATGCCTGTATTCCCAGGCATAAGGACTCACCATGGCCCTGCTAGCTGTTGCCGCACCTGCTGTCTCTCCCCACTTCCTCTGGTGAGGCAGGAAGTTGAGTGTGGCAAATAAGGGGGCGGGCAATGTAGGAAGCTGAGATGCTCGAACTGGGCCAGAGAGGTGGGGAAAGCCAAGACCAAGAATACCTGGAGTTCTCACTTACGGGATTCCTTTGGCAATCCCTTCTCGCCGCCCCCCCCCACCATGGGAAGCTTCAACCCCTCAGTTCTCTGCACACTCTTTCCCAAGCCCCCACTGTAGCCCCATCACCTTGGTAGGAGGTGGGGTGTAGGCAGAGAGGAAGGAAGCAGGTTGGTGTCTCTAGTAAGTGACATGAAGGCTTTGACTGGTATGGGTAAAATTAAAAAAAAATGTTCCCACGGTCTAAGTGGACCAAAAGTCATAACAGGGTTAGAGGTGGGAGGGGCCATCAATCTTACTTACCAGCTTATACAATTGATTCTCAAAAGGACTTCAAGTCTTTGGATACTATTACCAGAGATACCTTCCTTTAGAATCCTGGCCAAGGCACCCCTCCCTCCTCTAGCCCCTTCAGGGGCTTCCCAGTGACCTCAGAATTAAGTCTGAGTTCTGGCCTGGTAGTCAGAGCCTCCCACATCTGGCCTCATCACCCCATCTCTCACTCGCCCTTGGAGAGTGCCCACATCCTTTGTTCTGCCCACGTTGAGTTCCTTCTGCTCTTCTTGATCCTTCAAGGGTTTGATTCAAAGATCTCTTCTTCCTCCTCTAAGAAATCTTACGCAACTATCCCAGGTGGAGTCATTTTCCCTCCTCCAGACTCTAACCCCTTTCACTGGCCTTTCCAGTGCTCGCATTTGTTTATCTGGCTATCTTTTCTACCGGCTGAACTTTCTCAGCCATGAGAAATGACTATGTCCTCTTCATTTCTATGTCCTTGGTGTCTTACACAGGGTCTGGCACAGAGAAGGTGCCGATAAATAATATACTAGATGAATGAGTGCTTAAAATAATGAGTGAATGAAGTTGGTCAGGGCCAAAGGCTGGGAGGCTGTGGAACATGCAAAAAGAGCCTTGCTTTGGGGGCAGAAAGAACTCCGCAAACCTCAGTTCTACCACCTACTATATGACCTTAGGCAAGTCATTTGACCTCTCTAAGCTCCATTTTCCTCATGGTAAAATGAAATACATCCATTTCCACTTAGTTATCAGGACTCCAAGTAGTTTCAGATGACATGTGCGTTGGAGTCAATCAGCTAGATACACAAACCCTGGCGTTAGCCTTTATGAACAGAGTGACCTCTCTGAGCCTTTACAACTAATCTCCTTCCTATTGGGCCCTGCTTCATGTGGATCCTGTCTACTGCTCCGGCCTCATTTTCTTTTTCCATTCCTTGGGGTTCTATTTATTATTTCCCTGTGAACTCAATTGTTACCCCTCACCACTCCAAATTCATGTGACGGAGCCCTAACCCCCAATGTGACTGTGTTTGGAGATAGGGCCTTTAAGAAGGTAATTAAGGTTAAATGGAGTCATAAGGGTGGGACTTTAATCCAATAGTTGGTCTGGAGTCCTTATATGAAGAGACACCTATGATCTCTGCGCAGGCCCAGAGGAGAGGCCATGTGACCATGTGAGGACACAGTGAGAAGGTGGCTCTCTGCAACCCAAGGAGACCAGAAATCAACCTCGCCAGAAACCAACTCTACTGGCACCTTGATATTGGACTTCCAGTCTCCAGAACTATGAGAAAATCAATGTCTTTTGTTTAAGCCTCCTAGTTCATGGTATTCTGTTATGGCTGCCGGAGCAGACTAATGCAACCTCCTAGCTCACTCCTAACCCTCGCCCTAAGGCAACCACCCTAATGTGGTTCGTGTGGAAATGTTTGGTTTGTATACATTTTGAAAAATGTGTAGTATGCAGTGCATGTTTACACAGATGGTTATATATCTATGAATACGTATCTGTTAGCTTTCTCATTCGGCACTATTTAAAAAAAAATTTTTAGCTTTTTTTGTTTACACCCAACATGGGGCTCCAACCCATGACTCCGAGATCAAGACTCGCATGCTCTTCTGACTGGACCAGCCAGGCGCCCCCCGTTCAGCATTATTTTTAAGATCCATCCATGTTGCCATGTGTATAGCTGATCCTTACTTCAAACTCGTTTCTATTACTGTCCCCTTCATGTAACCTTGGAGAAAACCTCTCTGCACTTTATCTATCAGATGGGATGGAAGCCCCTGCCACACTAAACTCAGATGTCATGCAAGAGTCCTAAGATTATAGGGAAATTATGATTAAGAGATGTGTGATCTTGCTGTGTGATTTTGGCCATCTTCCTTTAATTTCTCTGTGACTTAGTTTATCAGTTAAGGTGAAATTAATAATTCTACCTCTCAGGGTCACAATGGGAATTCTATGGCCTAATCCACATTAAGCTCTTAGTTGAGTGGCCAGTATATGAGACGCGCTCACGCAGAATGCTAGTTATTGCTAGCATTGCCGAGCGGAGGGGTGTGACATGCCACCATCTCAAATCTGCTCCTTGCTGAGGATCCAGACGGTGAATCAGTCAGGGTTTTGGCCCTCTGGGGAGACAGGACAGTCATAAGTAAGTGTGTCACAGAGCACTGGTGCTAAAAATGTAGTGTAACAAGGAGATAAACAGGGTACTTTGAGAAGCCAAGGGAAGGGATAATTATACCCCTCCTCACACCACCCCAACTCTTCCTCCTACATTTCTTAGCCACCACAACTCTTCCTCCTACATTTCTTATCGCTCGGAGCAGCCTCAAGGTCTTAATTAAACTCTGAGCTCCTCCCCCCTGCTCTCCACAAGTGCAGCCGACCCTTGAACAATGCAGGTTTAAACTGCGCAGGGCCACTTATATGCAGATTCTTTTCAATAAGTACAGCACAGTACTATAAAGGTATTTTCTCTTATGATTTTCCTTTTTAATTTTTTTTTTATTTTGGAGAGAGAAAGAGAGTGTGAGGGTGAGGGAGGGGGCAGAGGGAGAGAGAGAGAATCCCAAGCAGGCTCTATGCCCAGTGTAGAGTGTGATGTGGGGCTTGACCTGAGCCAATATCGAGTCAGAAGCTCAACCTACTGAGCCACCCAGGTGCCCCTCTTATGATTTTCTTAATAACATTCTCCAACTTACTTTATTGTAAAAACACTGTATATATACAAAATGTAGATTAACTGTTTATGTTGTCATTGAGGCTTCTGGTCAGCAGTAGTAGTAGTTAAGTTTTGGAGGAGTCAAAAGTTGTATATGGATTTTCAAACTGTGCAGAAAGTTGGCATCCCTAATCTCTGCATTGTTCAAGAGTCAACTGAATATCCAACTGGTTTCCAAGACTTTCCTATCACTTAGAGAAATTCGTCTCCCTCCCTCTACACCTTCCACCCCCCCTTTAACCCCCCTTCAACCCCTGCCCTGGGTTCAAAATGATCAGGTCTTCCCTGAGTGATTCAACAACCTTTAAGAAAATAACATGGATATTCATTTATTTGCTGTATAATCAACACATTCTCACAGAAAAAAAAAAGAAAATGCAAATAGAATAGAAATATATGCATTTAGGGACACCTGGGCGGCTCAGTTGTTTAAGCATCCAACTTTGGCTCAGGTTATGATCTCACGGTTCATGAGTTCGAGCCCCACATTTGGCTCTGTGCTGATAGCTTAGAGCCTGAAGCCTGCTTTAGATTCCATGTCTCCCTCTCTCCACTGCTCACCTGTTCACACTCTGTCTCTCTCTCTCTCTCAAAAGTAAACCTTAATGGGGCGCCTGGGTGGCTTAGTCGGTTAAGCGTCCGACTTTCGCTTAGGTCATGATCTCGCGGTTTGTGGGTTCGGGCCCCGCGTCGGGCTCTGTGCTGACTGCCAGCTCAGAGCCTGGAGCCTGTTTCAGTCTGTGACTCCCTCTCTCTCTGACCCTCCCCTGCTCACGCTGTCTCTCTCTCTCTCTCCTAGAAATTAAAAAAAAAAAGTAAACCTTAAAAAATTTTTTTAAAAGAAATATATACATCTAATATCACTACCATGATATAACCCCATTTTGATGTTGATCCTTCTGGATTTTCTCCTATCTATACAAATGTGAGTAAACATATTTACAAAACTATGATCATACTATAACTTTGGAACCCTGTTTTTGTCACTTCATATGTTTTGTACATTGTTCTATAGTAAATACACATTTATATTATTTCTTGACATGTTCATTTATTTTTAGAATGACATTTAACAATTTGATGAGTGCTTTTTCTTTTTTTAAAGTTTTTATTTTAATTCCAATTAGTTAACACAGTGTTATATTAGCTTTAGGTGTACATAGTAATGACCCAACAGTGCTACACATCAGCCAGTACTCATCACGACTCCTCCATCCCATCACCTATTAGGTCAAATTCTCCACCCTCCTCCCCTCTATTAACCATCAATTTGTTCTCCATAATTAAGGGTATGTTTTTTGGTTTGTCTCTCCCCCACCTCCCCACCTTTGCTTGTTTCTTAAATTCCACATGTGAGTCAAATCATACAGTTTTTATCTTTGTCTTGACATCTTTTAGCATCATACTCTAGCTTCATTCATGTAATTGCAAATGGCAAGATTTTCTTTTTTATGAGTGAATAACATTCCATTGCATAGACATACCACATCTTTATCCATTCATCAGTTGATGGACATTTGGGGTCTTTCCATAGTTTGGCCAATGTTGATGCTGCTGCTATAATGTTGGGGTGCAAATATCCCTTTAAATTAGTGGTTTTGTACTCTTTGAGTAAATACCCAGTAGTGCGATTGCTGCATCCTAGGGTTTTTTGAGGAAACTCCATACTGTTTTCCACAGTGGCTGTACCCATTTGGATTCCCACCAACAGCTCACAAGAGCTCCTTTTTCTCCATATCTTAGCTACCCCTGTTTCTTGGGTTGTTGATTTTAGAGCTGACAAGTGTGAGGTGAAATCTCATTGTAGTTTTGATTTGCATTTTCCTGATCAGTGATGTTGAGCATCTTTTCATGTGTCTATTTATAGATATTTGGTATTTAGGTTGATTCCCACTCTTCCCAGTGATAAACAATGCTGAGCTGGGATGGACATGTTTGTGGTGCCATCACTGTGTACTTGTCCCATTTCCTTAGGGGAAGGGGAATTATTGAATCAAAGGAAGTCACATATCTAAGGCATTTATGCATATTAACAAATTGCCCTGCGGGAAAGCCTCTTGACTTGTCTAATATAGAGATGACATGAGTTACTAGTGACGTAATATTCCATTTACATGCTTATTATTCAAACAAATTTGACTAATCATTCATGTCATATGGTTTGGGGCCTGTTCTGAGGAAGGAAGATCTTGCCTTGAGATTCCTATGGGGCAATATATGATGGACGGTTTTCCCATTTAATTATCTAGGTTAGTTCTTTTTCACCTTGCCATCAAACCTGCATAGCTACCTATGGCCCTACCTGGTGACCCTAGAGGGGCTTCTGTATCTTTAGACCCGAGTTCAGGTTCAGACTTAGTAACTCCAGGCTTTCTCTTCTCAGTCAGAGCTAGCTCTGAGAGCGAGTATGATGTGTGGGCTTGGCCACCTTTCAGGGGAAGGTTCCACCAAGAAGGGCTAGCTCTTTGCCATGTGGTACCCTCTTACCTCTGTTTCCCAGTACAAGTGCCTGGCACATGGGGGACCCTCAGGAAATGTTGGTGGAGCAAATGAATAAACATACCACTCTAGCTTCCACTGCTTTCCTATTATGTAAACTCATGACACATTAAAACAGAACTATTCTCTATTCTCCCTTTAAGGGTAGGTCTTAGCCATCTTTAGATCTCCAGCTTCGAGCACATAGGTTTTCAATTAGTGTATAGGCAATTGTTCATTTCATTCCCTCTGCCTGGAGTTCTTCATTCAGCTCCCACCTCAGCCAGCTCTGGACTTTGCCAAAATCTTAGCTCAAAAATGCTACCTTCTTTCTTGGTTACTCCAGCCAAAAGAGTAAAAGCTGATATTTTTGGCTAAGTGCTTTACACATATTATATGTATTAATCCTCAACCATTCAATTTCGGTATCATCATCCCCATTTTACAGTTTAGGAAACAGAAGTAATTTCTGCAGGCTCAAGCACTAATAAGTGACAAGGTCAGGAATCAGATTCTGCATAAATGGCCTTAAAGACAAAGTCCACAGTCACTAAACTCTACAGAAGGTATCTCTCTGCACTACATTTTTTTTTTTAATATTTTTATTTATTTCTAGGAGAGAGAGAGAGAGACAGCTTGAGCAGGGGAGGGTCAGAGAGAGAGGGAGTCACAGACTGAAACAGGCTCCAGGCTCTGAGCTGGCAGTCAGCACAGAGCCCGACGCGGGGCTCGAACCCACGAACCGCGAGATCATGACCTAAGCGAAAGTCGGACGCTTAACCGACTAAGCCACCCAGGCGCCCCTCTGCATTACATTTTTTAAAAAATGTTTTATTTCTGAGAGAGAGAGAGAGAGAGAGAGAGAGAGAGAGAGCGTGAGCAGGGGAGGGTCAGAGAGAGAGACACACACCCAGAATCCGAAACAGGCTCCAGGCTCTGAGCTGTCAGCACAGAGCCCGACATGGGGCTCGAACCCATGAACCGTGAGATCATGACCTGAGCCAAAGTCAGACGCTTAACCGACTGAGCCACCCAGGCGCCCCAGTGCACTGCATTTCTATTATATTTTATCGAATTGGTATAGATCTGTCTCATCATCTGCACATCTCCATACTCTACTGGATCAAGAACTCCCTGAGGAGTTTAAGTCTAGGGCCTAGACGGTGTCTAGATACTGATTCGTGATCGGTAAGTATATGCTGATTGATCTGTGGTCCTAGTTTCTGTCAGTGTCTAATATCTATGCATACTAGGCATCTAGAACCATGCAGTCTCACTCCCACAGTTTAGAATTCTTCCTGCTCTCCCACACTATCTTGAACTGGTGCATGTAACTCACGCTCTTACAACTCTTTTTCATGGTTTGTGTACTTGTCCCTTAAAACTGGTAGCAACATGGGTAAATTTTACACGTGTTTCATCTCTTTATCCCAAACCCTTGACTTAGCATTGAGCTAAGTGAATATACAAACCTCAGTCACCCCTCCCTTATCATCAGATAATAAACAATACCCTTCCAAGAACTACCCCTCTTCCCCAAAGGCAAGCTTGCCCAGAGTACAGATACTGGGGATCATGGCCCAGGTCCACTGGAATGGCCCCACCAAGCTGGGAACCAGAGTTTACTGTTTTAGCCTCTCCCTGGGTGTGGCCTTTGTAGGGTTGTCGACCTGTCCCTAGTCTCCTTATGGCCTATTTCTTTATGTTTCTTTGTCTCTGCCAGTTTCTCTATCTTTTGTTCCTTTGCCTCTGGACCTGATTCTCTCCAGATTCCGTTCCTTTTCTTTTAGCTCCGGTCATATCTGTCTGTTTCTACATCTCTTTGTCTCTGGAAGCCAATCTTTTGCTCCTGTATTTTTGGTCTGCCGCTGTCTCTCAGTCTCTCTCGGCTTTTGCGTTCTGACTCAGTTCTTGGGTTACGATTTTGCGTCTGGTTCAGGGTCTCCGCCCCGGGGCCTGATTTCAACGGCNCCCGCCGCGCTTTGTTTCCTGTGTCTGGGCGCCCCGCCCCCGCCCCGTCTGGGGTCTCCGCCGCCCTTTGTTTGCCTTGGTCTCTCCCCCAACCCTCTCCCTGGGTCAGTCTTCCATCTCTCTTTGTCTCTCCCGGCCAGAGTGGCTGGGGCAGGCTGGCGGCCCCGGCGCGGGGG
>NW_027529443.1:849938-850365 GCF_008692635.1 Crocuta crocuta | reverse complement strand
CAGGCGGCCAGCCCCGGGGGGGTCGGCGCAGGTGGCCCGACACAGCGACAATTAGGAAGCGTCTTCGGCCCTCATCACCCGGCTCCAGCCCAGGAGGTACACGGTTAATACCACCGAGTTCGGGCAACTGTCCTCGGCTTAGAGTAGCCCTCTCCGCGGCACGGGGCCTTCCGCTGGCCACCGAGCGCCGGAGGACGCGGGCGGCCTCCACAGGTTTGCAGCTCCTCCTAAGTCCTAGAGCGGCTTGGTGNNTCCCCATTTGGCGCGGAGCCCGCAACCCCCGGCCGCCTGCGGCTCCGGCAGCAAAACCCCGCCAAGGAGCTCGTGAGGGCGCCGGTGTGGCACAGCAGGAGGCGGCTGGGAGGAGAAGGGGGCGCTCCGGGCCGGAAGGAGCAGCAGGTGCAGGGACCGCTGGCGGCGCGGGCGG
>NW_027529443.1:800609-849872 GCF_008692635.1 Crocuta crocuta | reverse complement strand
CACCTCGGACCCGGCCGCTGCCCGGTGCCGGCGCTGGCCGGCAGAGGGCAGCGACAGGGCGCCGCGGGCCGCACATGGCCGGGTGACCGTGGGATTGTGTCTGTCCCCTTGCTCAGGGCGGCGTGCGGGCGATGGAGCGCGCGGTGGAGCCCTGGGGCCCGGATCTCCAGGGCGCAGAGGAGAGGGAGCAGCTGAGAGGCGCCCGCACAGGTGAGGGCCGGGGCGGCGCCCCGCCACGGGCAGGTAAAGGCTGGGTGGGGGCTCCGGTGCTGGGCTGTGTCTGGCCGGAACCAGAAAAATCGGACGTGAACCTTGCTTCCAGGGGGAGGGGGAGGGGAGCAAAAACCGAGGGAGGGAGCCAACGTTTCTGAGCACCTACTGTGCGTCAGGCCGTGAGGGGCATCAAGGCTAGGACTCTTCCCCCCGCTCCTGGACTCTGCCCTACTTCAGGCCTCGTTCTGTCTCATCTTGAGAATTGCAAAAGCCTCCCCACAGCCCTTTTCTCTTCAGCGCTGCACCCCGCAGCCCCATTGATCCAAGTCCAGATGTAATCCTGTTTGCCTTCTCAAAAACCTTCCCTAGTTCCCTTCTGCCTACTAATTAAAAGCTTTAACGTAGTGTTCCATGTAGGCCTTACATGCATAATCTAGTCCCCACATCCCTTTCCAGCTTTATCTCCCATTCCTCTCCATGTTTTCCTCTTTTCTGTGCTGTGAAAGCTTGGCCGTATCCCCTTATTTCCACCACACTTATTCTGAGCCCACAATTATAATTATTTGTGCTTGATCTTATCTCTCCTACTAACCCTAAGCATTTTGAGGGACAGGTGCACGTCTGGGTCCTCTCAGATACATTCAAGGTAATTGAAGTAATACATTACACGATGGGCTAAAATAACATTAATAGAAATAGTAAATACTAGGCTTTCCAAATAGAGACAGTATAATGTAGTGGTTAACACAGGCTTTGGGAATCAGACAGACCTGAGTGAGAAACGTGGCTTTAATACCTTCTAACCCCATCCCTTCTTGGCCTTTTGGTTAAGATCAAGTGTAGTATCTGTTCTTATCAGTGTAATACTTCATAACCTTAAGCAAGTGATGTAAATCCTCGGAATCGCCATGTCTGTAAAATGGGAATAATAATAATATTGTATCAATAGGATTGTGTGCAAGGATTCAGGGATGCTTAGTTCAGTGACCAGCACGTATTAAGGGCATGTTAAAAGGAAGTTACATTGTTGATGAGAGGCAGCAATAATAAGTGTTTCAAAAATTCAGAGGAGAGAGTGGGAGAGACATCCTTGTGACCACAGATTGTCAAGGAAGCCTTCCTGGGGAAGTTGCCATCCAAGATAGGAGCTGAGCCAAAGGGCAGGGTCTACTACTCCCTTTTGTTTCCCCAGGTATAGGGAGTGAGAATGTGGAGATTTCTCAGCCGGATGAGTTTGAACATACCCCCCGGGAGGATGACTTGGGGTTCAAGGAAGAGGAAGATTTGGCTCCAGGTCATGAAGTAGGAAATGCCTCTCTCAAACCTGAAGGCATCCAGACCTGGGATGACTTGTGGGTCCAGAGAGAGGGACCAGGAAAACCTCAGGCTCGGGACAGAGGTCCCCGGCTCCTGGGAGAGCCACGCTGGGGCCAGGCTAGTGATCGGGCTGCTGTGTGTGGTGAGTGTGGCAAGAGCTTTCGGCAGATGTCAGATCTCGTAAAACACCAGCGGACCCACACGGGGGAGAAACCCTACAAGTGTGGGGTCTGCGGCAAGGGCTTTGGGGATAGCTCTGCCCGTATCAAACACCAGCGAACTCATAGTGGCGAAAAGCCCTACAGAGCCCGACCACCAGTCCAGGGTCCCCCAAAGATTCCTCGGGCCAGGATCCCGGCTGGTGAGCGTCCCACTATCTGCGGCGAATGTGGCAAAAGCTTCCGGCAGAGTTCTGACCTGGTGAAACACCAGCGGACACACACGGGTGAGAAGCCCTACAAATGTGGCATCTGCGGCAAGGGCTTTGGTGACAGTTCTGCTCGCATAAAGCACCAGCGGACACACCGGGGGGAGCAGCCGCCCCGGCCGGTGGTGCCTAGACGGCAGCCTTCTCGAGCAGCCACAGCAGCCCCCCAGGGACCCAAGGCCCAGGACAAGCCATACATCTGCACCGATTGTGGCAAAAGATTTGTGCTCAGCTGCAGCCTTCTGAGCCACCAGCGCAGTCACCTGGGGCCCAAACCTTTTGGCTGTGACGTGTGTGGAAAGGAGTTTGCCCGGGGCTCAGACCTGGTGAAGCACCTGCGGGTGCACACAGGGGAGAAGCCCTACCTGTGCCCTGAGTGTGGCAAGGGCTTTGCCGACAGCTCTGCCCGGGTCAAACACCTCCGCACTCATAGTGGCGAGAGGCCTCACGCCTGTCCGGAATGTGACCGTACCTTCAGCCTCAGCTCCACCCTTCTCCGCCACCGCCTCACTCACATGGAGCCCCAGGACTTCAGCTTCCCAGGCTACCCCTTGGCCNCCCACTGACACCTCGAAGCCCTTCACACTCAGGTGATGGGCCTTTTGGCCTGCCTGGCTTGGAGCCAGAGCCTGGGGGCCCTCAGGCGGGGGAGCCACCCCCACCACTGGCGGGTGACAAGCCCCACAAGTGCCCTGAGTGTGGCAAGGGCTTCCGCCGAAGCTCGGACCTGGTGAAACACCATCGTGTGCACACAGGGGAAAAACCCTACCTCTGCCCTGAATGCGGCAAGGGTTTTGCTGACAGCTCCGCCCGAGTCAAGCACCTCCGCACCCACCGAGGTGAACGGGCTCGGCCACCACCACCGTCCACTCTCCTGAGGCCACATAACCCCCCTGGCCCAGCACCCATGGCCCCTCGACCCCGAGTCCGAGCCCAGCCCTCCGGACCCAGCCAGCCCCATGTTTGTGGCTTCTGTGGGAAGGAGTTTCCCCGGAGCTCAGATCTGGTCAAACATAGGCGAACACACACTGGGGAGAAGCCATATAAGTGTGCAGAGTGTGGCAAAGGCTTTGGTGACAGTTCTGCCCGAATCAAGCACCAGCGTGGGCACTTGGTCCTGAGGCCCTTTGGGACAGGGGATGGTCGGGCAAGGCCCCTCAAAGAGGAACCGCCAGCAGGACTGGAATGATGGGGTCCAGGGAAGGTGGAGGCCCAGGAGACCAAAGGGAGGGTATCTGCTGCTTAAGCAGAGAAGAAAGGGCCGGGGAGGTGGTGGGAGGGAGAAGAAGGGGAAGAAATGGGAGAAAGGAGTGAATAGATAGAAATAGAGAATGGAGACAATGACCTTGAAGCTCAGGAAACTGTCCTGGCTGGGCTCAGTCGGGATCTTGACAGTGTGGTCTATACCCCCAGCTTCTAAGAACACTGCCTTGTACTCTGAATAGTGTAGGCACTCAATAAATACTTGTTGAATGAATAAACAAACTGGCCTTAGCCTGAGGGCCCTTAAAGAACTCTAAATTCCTGCTGCCTCTTACCCCATTAAGAATTGCTCTACCCACCCCAACCTTGCCCCCAGGAGACCAGCACCCTGGCCAGCACCAAACAGGGTTTGACTTTGAGTTTACAACAGTGAGACTTCCGGAGTTTTGGGTGGTAGAGAGGCAGGAGCATCTTGAACCTTCTGAAGGGGAGAGTGTTGCTGTGCGGACTGCAGTACGCAGGCTCAGGCCCTTGGACACGGTCTTAGCCAGGAAGGGCGTTCTTGGACAGCCCAGACCCATCTGCCCTGAAGAGCCCCAACCTGCCCCGACACACCTGGACACTGGCAGAATAGACCACAGACAGCAGAAGGAGCTCTCATACACCCGATGCCAAGCCCACGTCCTGGTGGACGTCAGCAGGGACAAACTGGCTGGGAGAAGGGCAAGACTGGAGTGAGGGGAGGCCAGGGAAGCTCCAAGGCAGGACAGCCACATTTCCATGTTATCTCCTTGCCAATAAACTTTCTTGTCTGCTTGGACTCTGCTTGTGTGCGCGTGCAGGGTGAGGGGTGGAAAAGATGTCAAAGCCTCACCGCAGGTGAAGCCCTATGTAACCTTGTGAGGGTCTCTTACCCTCTTTGAGCCCATCCAATGAAGAAGTTGGGATAGCCTGCCGCTATCTAGCTGTGACATCGGGGTGATAGAACCACCACCAGGTTTGTCAGCTGATGCCCCCCGCCCTCCCCAGACCTGAGTTCTGGCTGCCCGCAGGCTCCACCTACACCACAATGTCGAGCGCGGCCCCTAAAAGGAAAAACACTTGGCGCCACAGGGTGGGCTGGGGTAGGGGTGGAGGTGGGGTTCGGTGAGCGCCGTTGCTATGGCGACAGGTAACCAGGAGGAAGGTGGCCGTCTGTCCAGTACAGGCACAGAAGTCCTTGGCACTGATGCTCTGCCTACTGGGAAACCCCGCCTTCCGAAGCCTTTTTTTTTATTTGTCGGGAAGCCGGTCATTTGACCGCATAGTCCAAACGGAGGGTGGGGCGCCTGGGTGGCTCAATCGGTTAAGCGTCGGACTTCGGCTCAGGTCATGATCTCAGGGTTCGTGGGTTCGAGGTTCGCGTCGGGCTCTGTGCTGACAGCTAGCTCAGAGCCTGGAGCCTACTTCAGATTCTGTGTCTCCCTCTGTCTCTTACCCTCCCCTGCTCATGCTGTCTCTCTCAGAAATAAATGAAACATGAAAATAGTAATAATAACAAAGGGAGGGCAAAGGGGGTGCCTCTTTATCCCCTGTAAAAAAAAAACAACCGTATTTTTCTCAGCGACCCATGCGTCATTAGGAGCAGGACTACAATTCCTAGCTTTTTCCGAGGAGGGCGCCAATGGGGAGGAAAAGTGGAACTGACCTGATTGGCCAGGGACAAAGAACCCAAGGGCAGTTAACCCATCTGAGAAATGAAGTACAAGATCGCTTTGCAACTTCGCGGGTTGGGCGTCTCCGCTATTCTGCTTGGGGGAACGGTGCCCCGGATAGAAGCTCTCGCGAGATCATATCCATGCGCCAGGCTTCCCTAGAAACCAATTAAAGCTTGCTAGAGCGCCCTTCCTCCCGCTCTTCCCACCTCTGCCAAGTCGTTAAATACAGTCTTGAAACCCCAGAATGTTGCATTCAGGCCTGGGATTCTTGGAGACTTCGGTCCTTAGTGCACACACACCCAAAGGTCTGAATGAAGGCCTTTGGGGGCTTTCGGAAGTTCGCCCCTGCTGGTTTTGTGTTTCCCCTCCCAACCAGTCGACCTCCAAGCCGGCCTGCAGTGAACTTTGTAAAATTATATCTGACTGTGTCGCTCCCCTATTAAAAACCCTGCCGTATTTCCACATTTCTCCTCTGTGAAACGTAACTCCCTGGCATTCAAGGTCTTCCATTTGTGTGGTTTCAGCCCCGTGCCTCTCAAATATTACTTGTTTTTTTTTAAATATTTTTTAAATGTTTTATTTATTTCTGAGAGAGAGAGAGAGAGAGAGGGAGATACAGAATCTGAAGCAGGCTCCAAGCTCTGAGCTAGCTGTTAGCACAGAGCCGGGCGCGGGGCTTGAACCCACGAACTGTGAGATCATGACCTGAGCTGAAGTTGGACGCTTAACCGACTGAGCCACCCAGGCGCCCCTCAAATATTACTTGGAATGCTCATCCCCACCCCCACTCCCTCTCACTTGTTAACCTCTCCAAGTCAGAACACTTCAAGCATTACTTTCCCCCACAAGCCTTCCCTGAACCTCCGGCCTGGGTTAGAATCTACTTATTCTCAATACTTAACACATCGAGAACTTCTTGAGGACAATTAGTCACTCAACAGTATTACCTACTGTGTGCTGAGTATGGGGGATGGGAGGATAAAAAAGACAAAGTCTCTGCTCTCAGTTTCATTGCAGAAGATGGGCGTTGGACAAATAATTGCAAGTGTAGTAAGGACTATGCAGGAAACATACGTACAGAAGAGAATCCTACCCGATTCAAAGGCCTCTCCAAAGAAGTGGCAACTATGTTATGACCTGCAGTAGGACTGACCTGGAGTAAGCTAAGAAAATGAGTGGGGTTGGGATAGGAGGTGGAGTCTTCTAGGCAGAAAGAAGAGTGTGCACCAAGTCCTTGGGCGCTCAGGAATGGAAGCAAAGTTCTAGTGAGTCTGAAGGCAAACAGTGAAATACAGAGTGGGGAGGCGTGAGATGAAGACTTTTCCACATTCAACTTTCTACCTCCCAATCCTAACAGCAGCCTGGTGCACAACAGGCCTCACTAAATACTTCGGTACAGTGTCCTTGGAACACGACGGGCTCTTCACAAGAGTTTACAATCCCATAAACTGCTACTTCCTTGTCAATATGGCAAACTCCCACTCACCTTTGAAGGTCCTTCACATTTACGTCTTCAGCGAGGGCTGCACCTAATAATCCAAGGGGGTTTATTCAGTGATCCACCCATTTTACTATGCTGCTAAAACACTTAAACACCTATTGTTTTCCCTTTCATATGTGTATATTTATATTCGTTCATATATATCTCACAATCTCTTTTTACTAGGCTATGAGATTCTCAAGAACAGAAACTAGACCTGAGTTCAGGTATATGTTCGTACATATTTGTAGAGCAAATGGACAGAAGTCTTCTTCTCCTTTTTGCAAGCATCTATTCCAAAGCCTTCCCACAGCAGGAGACCCTTCCGGTGGTGACTTTCACTGTTGCGGCAGAGTCTCCCCACTGACTAAATCAGGGCAAACAGGACTTGCCTTTTGCTAGAAGTGGGGTGTCAGCCATAACCTGGCCACTCCCTACCTCTTCTCCATCACCCATGTTAAATTTACCCTTGCTAACCCACTTGGCTCCAGTCACATGAACCTTCTTTGTTCCTCAAATATGCCAAGCTTATGCTCACCTTAGGCCTCTGCAGTTCTGTCTAGAACACTTTTCCTCTGGATTTTCAAATGGCTAATCTTTTCTCCTCATTCAAGACTCATCTCAAGTATTATTTCCTCAGAGATGCTTCCCCTATCCACATGAAAGAAACCCCCAACCACAGCGACTCTCTATGGACCACCTTGCCCTATTTACTTCATTAACTGAAAAATCTCTTGTTGACTTACTTGTTTACTTTTTTTTTTAATTTTTTTTTTAATGTTTTATTTATTTCTAGGAGAGAGAGAGAGACAGCGTGAGCAGGGGAGGGTCAGAGAGAGAGGGAGTCACAGACTGAAACAGGCTCCAGGCTCTGAGCCGGCAGTCAGCACAGAGCCTGACGCGGGGCTCGAACCCACGAACTGCGAGATCATGACCTAAGCGAAAGTCGGACGCTTAACCGACTAAGCCACCCAGGCGCCCCACTTGTTTACATTTTTTATACTCTTAAAAATTCCATAGCAGCCAAGATTTTTGTCCGTTTTGTTCACTACTGCACCTCCGATACCCAGAATGGTGCCAGGCACGTAGTAGAGCCCAAGAAATACTTGGTAAGAGAATGAACACAGCCAAAGTGGGTCTTGGTGATCTTGAGTGTGAGTACCCAGGCATTTGCCCCCTTTCCCTTGCTCTGAGGAAGAGCAAAAGCTTGACCAGATGTAATCCCAGCATCCAAATTATGCCCTGGCCTCTGAAGCCTGAGACTCAGGTTTGAGTCCTACCTCTGTCACCAGTTTCCTCATGTAACTTCATTTCTGAAAGATAATTTGGTGCAGGAGAAAGGACAGAGAGCTTTGGAATCTGCTACTTACCAGCTCTGTGACTTTGAGCAAATTATTTAAGCTCTCTAAGCTTTGGTTCCTTCGTTTGTCAGAGGGAGACATTATTATTGATTCCCACTGGGCTGTTATAAAGAGACAAAGATTAGAAGCAATTACTGAATGTTATTTTTCTTTTCTTTCCTTTCTGAATCTTAGTTCCCCCATTCATAAAAGGGGGGAATTAAGTATCTTTTTCAGGAGAAGTGGGAAATACAGCTCTTTCTACGAAGTATCTTAGTTTTTAAAATTTTTATTAGTTTTTTTTAAGTAGGCTTCACACCCAGCAGAGAGCTTGAACTCAAGATCATGAGAAGCTGAGATCAAGCGTCGGAGGCCTAACCAACAGCCACCCGTGGCCCCATAAAACATCTGAATTCTTAAATGTGGCAAATTAAAATGTGTAAAAGCTCTCTATTTTTTTAAAACTAATAATAAAAAAAAAAAGTAAAAACACCCTGAGGGTCAGACAAGATACTTCTGTGGACTGGGTTTGACCCGTGGGACTACTAATTTCCCACTTAGGCTATTAGTTGTCAGGGATGCTATGAGAACTCTTACTGTATAACTTAGGCAAATCAGTTTTGTCTCTCTCAAGTTCAGTTAGCTGATCTGTAAAATGGACCCACCTTTGTGTGGATCAAAGATCATGTGTGTAAAACACTTAGCATAATGCTGGCGCATAGTAGGCACGCCGCACCCCAAGTGGCAGCGGTTGCTTTGGTGGCTGTTGGTTTGGGAAGTACATACTCAAGGGGCAAGATATCCCAGACACCAGGAGACCGGTAGGGCGACTCTGGGAAAGGAGAAAAAATAGGAGAGGAGGAAAAAAGAGGGAAGGGAAGAGGTGAGCAGGCAACCGGGTCCGCCCTCCAGGCGGGGCGCCAGCGAGAGGCCCAGGCCGGGGCGGGAGCGCACGTGGCCTATTTTGGGCGGAGCAGACGCGCTTGGCAGCAGCGGAGACCTCCGAGGCGGCCACAGGAGACGATCCTTGAAGGTAGGTAACAACTGGACTGCGAAGACCTTGGACGCTGGGATGGGGCGGCCAGGGGTTCCTGCGAGTTGGGGTACAGCGGGGGGCACCACATCTGGGCTCGCCATCCTCCCGGGGCAGTTCTGGCCGGACGCCTGGGTCCTCTGGGCCCCTCCTCCTCGAGGGAGGGGTTAGGTGACCTGACCAATGACTGGCCGTCTGCGAGGCCCCGCCCCACCCCGCCCCCGGAGCCGCGGCCTCGCAGAGTGCCCAACCGCCCGGCGCCCTGGCCAGGGGCTGCGCGAGCGCCGAATCTGCGGCTGGTGAGTGCGCACCCCCCGAGGGTCTCCGCCCCGATCCCGCCCCCAGACCATGCCCTAAAGCTCAGGGCCTCTGGCCCAGGCGCCGGGGAGTGACTCAGCGTGGGGAGGGTGGCGACTTGCTGGGGCTGGAGATTTGAACTGTACAGGGCCTTGAATGCCAGGATGAGTGGGGAGAACGAGTGCCTTCGGAGCTGGTCCTGGAGCGTGGGGCTGGGCTGGGGTGGAGGGAAGAGAGTAGACCCAGAGACCAGGGCAGGGTGGGAGAAGCCAAGGCTTCACCGCCTTGCTGGGGTCAGGGCCCTGGCGCGGGGTGGGGGTGGCTGGGAGTGGGTGCACGTCCTGAGCTTTTGACCCAGCTCCTCGCCCCAGAACACCAAGATGCCTGGTGAACAGCAGACAGAGGAGGAGGAGGAGGAGGAAGAGATGCAAGAGGAGATGGTGCTGCTGGTGAAGGGTGAGGAAGATGAGGGTGAGGAGAAATATGAGGTGGTGAAACTCAAGATCCCCATGGACAACAAGGAGGTACGTGTCCCACACCAGGGGGCCTGGTTGCTTTTATGTCTGGGCGGGTCCAGCCACCCTCAGACAAACCATCAATCCAACCTCAACTTTTCTCTGCATCTTAGACCTAGAATCTGAAGTTGGTGGCCCATCCTTCTGTTCTACTGCTCATGCTGCCATCAGACAGATGTCACACCTGCTGTGCCAGCCTCTGCTGGGTGCTGGACAGTGAATGGTATCCTTGCTTCCCTTGGCTCCCCGTGGAGCTTGATGTCTCCATGGGATTAGACTGACAAGTAACCACGCAGCTACAGTCTCGGGTGATGGGTGCAGGCACAGGGGGTGTGGACGCCCAGAGCTGGGAACTCAATGCACACTAAGGGGTGAGGAGAGGGTGGTTAGGTAGGCGACAGCAATAGGAACACCTGACACTTAGTAGCATTTGCTATGCACCAGACACTGTTGCAAGTACTGAAATCTATACAGTAGTTAGGATTTGGTCCATTTTACAGGCAGGGAAACTGAGGCCCAGGAAACTGGACAGTTTGGTGACTGGCCCAAAGTCTCAAAGTTAGTAAAGGGATGGTTTAGCTGAGGCCAGTGAGGGTCTGAGATTTAAAAGGAATGGCCCCTTACGTGGCTCAGGGGAGCGGGTGGGGCACCAGGAGAAGTGAAGGCACTGGAAGTACTTCAGTCATGCTGTAGCACGGATGAGAGTAGGGTGGTTGGCAGGCTGGGGCCGGGGAACCTCTGGGTTTTATCCTGAGGGTTTTGAAGGTTTAAAGAAAGGAATTTTAAGGTGATCTCAGTATGAGTTAGATTTCCCCATTGGAGATCCTAACTGCCACCAGGTATATTTCCACTTTCCAGAACCCTAAAGGACTCACCCCAAGCCTGAGGAGCCCTGGGCCCAGGCTCCCTCTCATTTCTTCCTGCTAGGGGCCAGTTCTCTGGGAAAGACAGTTCTGCTGCCCCCTAGTGGGG
Source organism: Crocuta crocuta (assembly GCF_008692635.1). Classification (NCBI taxonomy): domain Eukaryota; kingdom Metazoa; phylum Chordata; class Mammalia; order Carnivora; family Hyaenidae; genus Crocuta; species Crocuta crocuta. The sequence goes on along the minus strand of NW_027529443.1, from coordinate 839,378 downwards.
GTAGTGGGCCCTGGGGGTTGCTGGCTCCTTTGGCAATTGTTTCCAGTCAAAATAACTGTTTAGTTCCGTTTTCCTCAGGCCTCCTTGGCCTGTCATCCTAGTTCAGCCTGTGTCTTCTGGCCCTGTGGATCCCCTGATCTCCACCTTTGGCCTATAATTTAAGAACCCAGACTCCAGAGCCTACGGTGGACTCCCAACTCTACCACTTTCCAGCTGTGTGACCTTGGGCAAGTTTCTTAACCTCTTTGTGGCTCAGTTTCCTCATTTGTAAAAAGGAAATCATAACAGCACCCACTTCTTGAGGTCGTGGGGACTAAGTGAGTTAATACATGTAAAAAGTTAGAACTGTGTCTGGTGCATAATAAACACTGCGTATATATTTGCTGCTGATATTCATTCTTCTCCCTAGGGTTCAGGACCTTACACTAGGTCATCTTTTTGGAGGTTTTTTCAAGTCATTTCTATCAAAGAACTTTGTGGGCTGAAACCTGGGGCTAGAAGTGAACAGGGAAGCCAACGTGGAGGCCTAGACAGAGGATTGAGGGCAGGCAACTCAAGGCAATGGGGAAGGTTTCAGGGAGATGACTTGGTCCTTGAAGACTTGGTGATTGGTAAATGGAGGAGAAGAAAGGGCATCCCAGAAGGACATAGCTAACGCAGAGGCTCGGAGGAGATGAGGCCAGAGAAGTAGGTGGAGCCATAGTGTAAAAGGCATTGGAAGCCAACATAGAAATTTACATAGTCTCAAATCGGAGGAGGGACATGATTGATTTTCTGTTTAGAAGAAACATTGGGTGCTTGGGGTACCAAGCCAGGTAAGGCTGGTAGCCTGCTCTAAGGTTTTGACAGCAGTGGAGAAAAGATGGAGAGAAGGGGACATTTGTGAGTCCTATTGGACTGGCGGGAGGTAAGGATGAGGATGTGGGGAGTGGGCATGTCCAGTCATCAAAGGTATATAGCACTAGACTCTAAATGGTATCATGTAGCAGTGAAAAGCATTGGTTCAAATCCTAACTGTACCAGTTACCACCTTTGCCTTGGCTTTCTCATCTGTATAGAGGAGTAATGAGAGTTAAAATCTTTGATTGCCAGCCTGAAAAGTATCGTCTGGGTTACTGGATTTGGGGGAGGAGGTTGGAATTGAGGATTACACACAGACATCCCATGAACTGTGCCCACAGCATAGCTCATTAACTTGCTGTGTGGTCTCCCTGAGTCTCAGTTTCTGTGAAATACTGACCTCAAAAGCTCTTTCCAGTGCTAACATTCTGTGACTTTTAGCTGTCACCCAGTCCTATGGCCAGTCATTGTCCAGAGGAGGCCTTAATTGTGCTGCACTCAGAGGCTGGAGTATCCTGTCACTGCCCATCAAAATCCAATCTATCTTTAATGAATAGAAAAGATTTTCTCAGAGGGCTCTATGCACATCCAATCCTGCGTCTCTTTGCTTAAACCATTGAGTGGTTTTCTGTTTCCTCCAGGATAAAGTCTCAGCTCCTAAGCCTGGCATTCAGAGCTCCTCACCATCTGACCTCATGTCCTGGCTTATCTCTAATCACTCAGCTCCTATCCCATGCCCTGGCTTCAAACACACCTGACCCTTTCTCATCTCTAAGACTTTGCCCATGTGGTCTTTCAGCCTGTAAAACCCTCTTCACCTTTTCTACCTGCTTTCTCCAGGAGCAGCTCTTGTCTCTTCTAGGCCAGATTTCCTAACTTTTAACATGCATACAAATCACCTGGTGATCTTGCTAAAATGAAGATTTTGATTCTGCAGGTCTGGGTTGGGACTTGAGATTCTGCATTTCTTTCTTTCTTCTTTTTTTAAAAAAATTTTTTACCACTTATTTACTTTTGAGAGAGAGAGACACACACACAGAGTAAGAGCGGGAGAGGGGCAGAGAGAGGGGGACACAGAATCTGAAGCAGGCTCCAGACTCTGAGCTGTCAGCACAGAGCCTGACGTGGGGCTTGAACCCAAGAACTATGAGGTCATGATCTGAGCTGAAGTTGGACACCCAACTGACTGAGCCACCCAGGCACCCCATCTTTTTTTATTTTTTAAGGTTTATTTATTTGAGAGACAGAGACAGAGTCAGAGGGTGAGCAGGGGAGGGGCAGAGAGGGAGACACAGATTGAGAAGCCAGCTCCAGGCTCTGAGCTGTCTGCGGAGCCCAGTGCGGGGCTCAGACTCACGATACGGGAGATCGTGACCTGAGCCAAATTCAGATGCTTAGCCACCGAGCCACCCAGGCGCCCCGAGATTCTGCCCGTCTAACAAGGTCCTAGAGATGCTGATGTTGATCTGCGGACCACAGTTCCTGTAGCTAGGAGCAAGAGGGTAGGGTCGTATTTTATACTTTCTACCAAAGAGGGGAGATTCTGACTGCTGAAAGAGTCCAGGGGAGGGGGACAAGCTGTGTAGGTGATCTCAGACTTGTCAGTGAGATAGAATTGCATCATGGCAGAGAATGGGTATTTTGGACAATGACAGACTTTCAGTTCAAATCCTGGCTCTGCCTTTGATTAGCTGTAGGGCCTTGGGTAATCACTTTACTGCCAAGTCTTACTTCCTTATTCAGAAATGGAGCAGTTGGTACCCAACCCAAAGGGTTGTGAGAGTTTAAAATGAGAATGTGGATGGAAAGCACTTAGCACAATTCCTGGCATATAGGGAATGCTCAATGAATGGTAGTTCTGGTAGCTGTTATTGTTAATTAGGAAAGAAATGTCTGAGGAGAAAGTGGAGATGTTTGCCCTGATTTCAAAAAAAGTTCTTACACAGGAAGACAAATCATAAACTTCAGATACCTGGATTTTCATATTATTATATTTATATCCTTATCATACCCTCTTATTATAGTGCAAATACCATTCTAATGTCTAAGTCTACTAGTTGTTGAATTAAAGGCATGGAAAGGCCTTTAATGATCCCCTAGTCTGGTATTTGCCAAGTTTCAAGTCACCTGTGTATCGCTCACCTGTTGTGCTCATTTATTTACTCTTTTCTTCAGATAGATTCACATCATTTTGTTAAATAAATCTGCCTTCATGTAAGTAATAATATTGATGGAATTGTGGATTTCATGTGATCTATTGTTTTCTAATGTCCATGAAAATAAATACATAATGATTATAATACATAATAATAGAAAATACAAAATACATACATAATAATACAACAATACAAAATAAATACATAGTTCCCCTACATAACACCTAGAGTACTCTTTGCATCTTGGGGCGTGCAAGCCTCAGGCTGGGAAAATATCTCATGTAGCCTGTCTCACCTTCCTTGGGACACTGAGGCAGGGGAAGGGAGTGACTTGCTTGGGGTCTTAATGAGCTAGACCCTGCCCGTCTTAACCAAGATTCTTCCTGGAGGGTTCCTGGCTGGCTCTGTCGGTAGAGCGTGCAACTCTTGATCTCAGGGTCATGAGTTTGAGCCCCACGTTGGAGGTAGAGATTACTTTAAAAAAAAAAAAAAAAAATTCTTTCTGGGGCCCTGCGTCCTGAAGCTGGAGATACTAAGGGCACTCACGTGAAGATTTTCTTTCACCTAAGTCAGTGAACCCAGCATAAGAAAGCCCTCAGGCTGGTCAAAGTCATCCTATAGAAGGGTGCCAAAAAAAAAACGGGCCAGAAAAATGTAAATATGATGAGAAGAAATTCTTTCCACAATGGCTGATGTGTTTAAATCAACACAACAGATGTCAAAACCAGGGCGAGACTGGATAGTATGACCTTGAATTCAGGCTGTGCCAAATCTGCTGTGGGGAGTTTCTTGATTTAAAGTTATCAAGTTGTATTTTAACCTTGAATCCCTCTTGGAGAGCACCAGAGGCCCGGAGTCCAGCCTCTGTCACATCTTGGCTATTCTAGTGCAGGGAAGCAATATAGCTACTGGTTAAGGGCGAGTGCTCTAGAGTCAGTCCTGACTCCCTCTGGCTTTGTGAATCTTATCTCAATGAGCCTCTGTTTTCTCAGCTATCAAAAGATAAGCTTTGCGCTGTGGCAGTATCTAGGAGGTTTATCCAAGGCGTGGTTATTGCTAATCCACTATCAAAAGATAACACCCAATTCAAGGGGATGACAGGAAGATGTAATACAATAATGTACATAAAGGAGCACTGTCAAAGCCTTACACTGTATTGTTATCACTGTTATCATTACATGTACTATTTACACCAGAATTCCCGTGGCTGATCGCTAATTTCCCAAACTGCCCTGTTTTCCAGTTTCTGAGTTGGTTACAGAAAAGCTACTGACTTTTTATAAAGGATCTTGAAGGACTTGAAGTTGTCGTCCTTGCAACTTCAGAGAGAAAAGAGCCTCACTGTTCTCGTCACTCACCCTCTTAAGAGAGTTTCTTTATTTATAAAATGAGAATAGTAATAACTACCTTGTGAAGATTGAATATGGGGAGAAGCTAACGCTTCCTTGTCCTTACTGTGTGCCAGGTATTTCATTTGGTCATGAATTAATGTGCCTGTTTGGGTCACGGTAGGTGCTCAAGACCACTTTTATTGGGATGAGCATTCTCTTTTCTAAGGAGGGAGCACTGTGCCCCCCAAATTCCTCTTCACTCGGCTGTTAGTACAAAGTTTTCTCTTCACCTGCCTCTTACAAAGCATTTCTTCTTATTCTGATTTTATCTCTAGAGGCTCAGACCTCATGAAACTGGCTCATTGTCACAGTTTTCCGCTTCAGGCCTTGCCTTCACACCTTCAAAAATGATCGGTGCTTGCTCTGAAAGGTTTATGAGAGAGCCTGGGCTTGGTCTTGGCCTGGCTTCTGAGATGCCACGCTCTCCCGCCTCACTGACTGACTGCCTCACTCACTGCCTGCCTTCTTTGCTCGCTGCTCATCTTGCCCCAGGTTCTCTCTTCCTATTTCTGGGGTGATCACCTCCAAACTCGGCTTTAAAAACCACCTGTAGGCTGACAGCTTCCCAATTAACATCTCCAAACACAGGCTTCTTTCTTGAGCTCCAGATGTGTCAAGGAGAACCGAAAATACGCTCCAGAACGGATTTCACCTACCACCCTGCTCTTCCTATCGCCCTCATCTCTGTAGATGGCCACTCCGCCTTTGCAGTGGCCCAACTCAAAATCTTTGTGGAGCCGTTTTGACCCCTCTCTTTCATTACACCCTCCCGGCCCAATCATAGTCAAATCTGTTGTCTCAAACTGCAGAATCTACCCAGAAGCAGACCGCTTCCGCGTTCCACCTGTCACCTGGGTCTGAGCCACTGTCCTCAGAGATGGCTGCGGTATAGTAGCCCCCTCACTGCGCTCCTGCTTCTGCCCTCTCCCCTCCTCCGTTCTGTTCTCAACCCCAGCAACCTGAGTCCGATCTGTTCCAGGTCCCTGCTCCCAGTCACCTGACATCTCTATTGGCTCCCCATCTCATTCGTATTACTTGGCCCTAAACTGAGAGATTCCCAGNCCCCCCCCCCCCCCCCCCCCCCCCCCAGCATTCTGCCTAAGCACTTTTTCTTGCCCTTCTGGGAACTCAAGTGGCAGACTCGCTGCAGGGCCTTGCTGTTGCTTGCAGAGCCTCTTCTCTCACCTTCTTTAGGTCTTTCCTCCCGTTTTATCAGTAAGGTTCCTTAACAGTCCCATTTACATTAAGCGTCCGCCTCCCTGCCCCAGCACTTCTTATCCATTCTTCCTGAAGCGGGAATTTTCCAAAATTAATGTGTAATCCCCAGAGCCTAAACAGAGTCCGGCACATTGTACGCGCTCAATAAATATTTGTCGAATTAATAACGAGGAGCTAGAGCACCGCTAGGCCTTGTGATACGGGCGTTAATACTGCCTCGTTTCAAGCGCACCACCGTCCTGGGGCGGGCGCCGTTGCTTTTTCAGTTTTACAACGGGGAACTGGAAGGCTGCAGCTTGCGGAGACCCGGCGCTCGGGCTCCCGCGCCCGGCAGTCAGGGCTGACGTGTCCCCCCCACCCCCTCTCCCCGCAGGTCCCGAGCGAGGCGCCAGCGCCGTCGGCCGACCCGGCGCGCCCACACGCGTGCCCGGACTGCGGCCGCGCCTTCGCGCGCCGCTCCACGCTGGCCAAGCACGCACGCACGCACACGGGCGAGCGGCCCTTCGCGTGCACCGAGTGCGGCCGGCGCTTCTCACAGAAGTCGGCACTGACCAAACACGGCCGCACGCACACGGGCGAGCGGCCCTACGAGTGCCCCGAGTGCGACAAGCGCTTCTCGGCCGCCTCGAACCTGCGGCAGCACCGGCGGCGCCACACAGGCGAGAAGCCGTACGCATGCGCGCACTGCGGCCGCCGCTTCGCGCAGAGCTCCAACTACGCACAGCACCTGCGCGTGCACACGGGCGAGAAGCCGTACGCGTGCCCGGACTGTGGACGCGCCTTCGGCGGCAGCTCGTGCCTGGCGCGCCACCGACGCACGCACACGGGCGAGAGGCCGTACGCATGCGCCGACTGCGGCACGCGCTTCGCCCAGAGTTCGGCTCTGGCCAAGCACCGGCGCGTGCACACCGGCGAGAAGCCGCACCGCTGCGCCGTGTGCGGCCGCCGCTTCGGCCACCGCTCCAACCTGGCGGAGCATGCGCGCACGCACACGGGGGAGCGGCCCTACCCGTGCGCGGAGTGCGGCCGGCGCTTCCGCCTCAGCTCGCACTTCATCCGCCACCGTCGCGCGCACATGCGGCGTCGTCTCTATATCTGCGCTGGTTGCGGCCGGGACTTCAAGCTCCCCCCTGGCGCCACGGCCGCCACTGCCACCGAGCGCTGCCCAGAGTGCGAGGGCAGCTGAGCTGCCGTTCTCGTCGCTGTGGTGCTGCTAGCGTCCGGCTGGGGGCAGGGGCACGCCGGGACCCCAACCTGGGGGCTGGATTGACCTGGACCTCCCCGCCCACTGGGAAAGGGGCGGGACAGCAGGCCTACCTGCGTTGGAACTGGGAGGCCAGGAGAATCCCCTACTGCGATCCCAGGAAGCAGTGCCCACTCCCCCTCACTACAACCCCTTGGCCCGTGTTAGTGAATAAAGTATTAAATCCTCGTCCCACCCGTGCCTGTGAGTGAGGTGGGGGAGGGGAGGAGGAAAGTTGGGGTTTTTCCCAGGTTTAAGTGACCTGAATTGAGTTATCATGGAGCCAAGTGGTTATAGGCCCCAAAGGATTTCTCGAGCGGCTTTATTGTAGGGAGTCCTCCCATACTTGGCCCCCGATTGTCCTCATAACTTCAGGTCTGGAAGGGTCCACGAATCCTGCACATCCTAGACAGCCATCATGTTGGTTGGTGGGCAGGCATGAACTTCAGTCCAGGGGAGATGGGCTGATTTCATCTCTTAGCTGGGATGATCGGGGCAGAGTCAGAGAGTCAGAGACGGCACCCGATGAGGGGCGGAGTGGAGGCAATGGTTACGCCCCTGAGGTAAACGCAGAGGGGTCGGGAGAGGTGACTGGAAATAGTAGTTTGGGGATATCAGATCTGGAGCGGAGGATACCATGTCCAGAAGAGGGTACCCAAGAAGAGTCTGAAAGGGCAGCCACAGCTAGGAAAACGAGAAGTATCTTGTCTGGGAAATCCAGAAGAAAGTGTTTCACGGAGGGAGTGGTCAGCTCTCTCAGATGACGTATTTGTAGCTCTGGAAAATGGTGAGAAGAGGCGTGGGGGGTGAATGCCATCCTTAAGTGGGTTAGAGTATAAATAGGAGAATGAGGAAGCCCAGCGGAAGGGTGTAGACAACCGATTTTAAAGGCTTGGCCGTGAAAAGCAAGAGGGAAGTGGCTGGAGGTTTCCTGGGTTTTTGTCAATAGGAAAGAAACTCAATTATGCTTTTTATCTGCTGGTGGAAGAGCTGATGGAGAGAAATTGACTAGATAGAGGAGATAGGAGAGAACTCATCATGGAGAGGAAATGCAGGAAGAGATGAGTAAGGATGGGACTCCTGCTGGCACTGGTAGGGAGAGGAAAGGTGGGTTTGGAAACACAAAACTTTCACTTTTTCCAGTTTCACTCTGGATTGTTTTACCTGGGAAGTAAGAGGTCACTGGTTAAAGGAGTGAGGTCATTAGTAAAAGGAATGCCTTATGTTGCTGACGTGGAAACAGGCTCCTAGGGGCAGCAAAAGTAGTTTCAAGGTTTTTTTCTTCCCCCCAGCGTTACTCTGCACTGTGAGGGAGGGAGGCTGTGGGTATCCCAGAAAGGGAAGTGATATGCCTGAGGTCACACAATGAGTAAATCATACACACCCACCAGTGTCTTTAGGTCTACCAGTGGAAATTGGCCTTGGGAGGATGGGAGGAGGCAAGAAGCCCTCTCCAAGAGGGGGACCCCTGTCGTGGGGGGCCCATGAAGAGGGGCATTCGACTCTCACAGGGCTGGGGTCCTGATGGATGGGGGTGGGTTTCAAGCCCAGGCTCATCTTAACTGTTGACATTTCCTGCTCTGGGCCCCTGAACATTTTGAGTTGAAAAAGCAAACAGGTAACTGCAGACTTACAAAGTCCCTACGAGGTGCCAGGCACTGTCCTAAGCACTCTACTTAATATAGCTTGCTTAAACCTTACAGCCCTGTGAGGTAGATATCAGTATTTCCATTTTAGATGAGGAAACCAAGGTGCAGAAAGATGAAGTACTTTGCTGAATGTCACCCAGCTCTTAAGTATCAAAGATGGCGTCTGAACCCAGACAGCCTCGCTCCAGAATCTGGGCTCTTCACCAACTCTACATACAGCCTCCAGTCCCCTTTAGACGCCCAGAAAGGGTCAGGGAATTGCATGACATCAGCGATCTTGCTGGAAAACAGATCTCTCTGCTCTGTAGGTGGGAGACACACTAGAGAAACATGGGAGCTAGGCTCAGAGGCATCCCTGGGGCCCTTCTCCAGTACTTGCTGAGATAGGGCTTCCCCGGTCACTCCAGAAAGAACCTAGAAGTTGCTAACCAAAACTTTTATTGAGAGAGAAAATATCAGGAGGCTGTCTTCTGGAGGTTCTTGGGCCTCAGGCCTTAGGAAGTAGGGCCCCTCTGCCCATGATCTATTAGGAAAGGACTAGAAAAAGTTCCATCACCAGGCCACTCTCCGCTTCTCACATGCCATGCTGAATTCCAGGTCCTGTGCACCTGGTTCTAGGTTGAGGCCTGGCTTGTGGACTCACAGGCAAGGTCTGCAGGCCCCTCAGCTTGGTCTTCAGAGGTGGCCGCATGCGGTAAGTCTGTATACTTGAGGGCAGAGCCACGGGACAGATGTGCTGGGTAGCGCCGCCGGTTGATGTCCATCTTGGAGAGCACCGCTTGGGGCAGATCCACATGGCAGCGGGCTGCTAATGCTACCAGGTAGATGAGGACATCACTAAGCTCCTCTTGAAGGGCTGCCTGCTCCCTGGGGGGCCAGGCTTGGGGGCCAGGCTCATCAGGCTTCCACTGACTGGGGGCAGAACAGACAGGCACAAATACAGATGCTAAGACAACAGGCTCTGCCTCTCTCAGGAGCACCCTAGTCCTTGCAGCAGATGAACTCCCATCTCTTAGAAGTTCCTTCAAGGACAATTCAATCCACCTGGGCCCCAGGCAGAGTCAGGGTGGGGAAGAGACCCGACAGATGACTCATCCAGACCTGTGTGTCCCAACCTGGTCGAGAGAACGTTTCACTTGCTAAGACCCAATTCTACTTCTCTCTCCGGCCCTAGCCCCCCCCCTCCCCCGACTAATCCTCAGACCCGTGAAAGCTTGCAAACTCATCTTCTACTCTTGCCCAGTACCAGCTTTTAAAAGGCAGAAAGTACACTCTGTCCTTCCCCTGCTAAAATCCCCCCAACTGTGCTTAAGATCCAAACTCCTGATCATGCCCTTTAGGTCCTGCAGGAGTGGTCTCCTGCCTCTTCCAGAATCATTATCCACCACTTTCCCTCCCACCCCCCACCTAAAGCCACTCTGGCTTGTTCTGTCCAACAAACAGGCCAAACTGTCACAGGGCCTTTGCACGTGACTGCTCCCTCTGCTTTAAATGCTCTTCTCCCAGGGCGCCTGGGTGGCTCAGTCAGTTGAGCATCTGACTTCGGCTCAGGTCATGATCTCGCGGTTCATGGGTTCAAGCCCCACGTTGGGCTCTGTGCTGACAGCTAGCTCAGAGCCTGAAGCCTGTCTTCATATTCTGTGTCTCCCTCNCATTAAAAAAAAAAATTTAAAAATAAATAAATAAATAAATAAATAAATAAAACATTAAAAAAATTTTTAATTAAAAAACTTAAAAATTAAAAAAAAATAAACGCTCTTCTCCCTGCTCCCCCTCCCCCCATCTTTCCTGTGGCTGGCTCCTTCCTAGCTCCTTCCTGACGTCTCAGCACAGATGTCACCTCCTCAGAAAAGCCTTCTCCTCTGTAACTTCCTTTCTCATCACTTCGTATTGTTTTCCTCACAGAACTTTATCAAAATGATCTTTTGAAATTAGTTTATTTATCGTTAGTCTCCTTGCACTCTGAAGGCAGGAGCCATGTCTATTATTTTTTTTTTTTTTTTTATCCCCCAGATTTTAAGTCATCTCTATACCCAACATGGGGCTCGAACTCACAACCCTGAGATCAAGAGTCGCAGGCTCCACTGACTGAGGCAGCCAGGCACCCTAGGCACCATGTCTAGAAGACCTAGCACATAGCTGATGCTCACAAGACTGTAATGAGTGAATGGCTTGCCCTTCATCTGTGTGCTCTCATTTCTCCATTTCCAACGTTTAGGCCTCGGTTTTAGGCCTTATGACCTCTTGACTGGTGTGTGTCAGCCTCCTCTCGGGTCTCCCCTGCCCCCATTCTCTTAGCGACCCAGTCCACCCTACAGACACAGTGACCTTTCTACCACTCAGATCTGTCAGGTCTTCTGTTCAAACTCCACTTCTGGCTCCAGCTTTGTCACTCTGGGTTCATATGCTACCTCTGTCTGCCCACCACTCATTCTGTAAATATTTGCTGAGGGCCTGTTGTGTGCTAGGCACTCGGGACATATGAGACAACAAAACAGATACAAAATCCTGAAAAGCTTTCTTGAAAAGCTTACCCTGGAGGAGTCTCGGAATCTCCCTGAATGGGGTGCCTGGGTGGCTGTCAGTTGAGCATCTGACTCTTGATTTTGGCTGAGGTCATGCTCCCAGGGCTGTGGGATCAATCTCTGTGGCCAACTCTGCACTGAGCATGGAGCCTGCTTAAGATTCTTTCTCTCTCTCTCTCTCTCTCTCTCCCCGACCCCTCTCCCCGGCTTGCGCTCTCTTAATTAAAAAAAAAAAAAGCAAACCTCGCTGAATTTAACCTGCCCTTTCCTACTCACTACCTTGGGAAAGGATTCTCAGGTCTGGAATGCCACCGGCAGGTCTCCTAAAGCAATACCCTCCTGTCCACCCCAGAGGCAGAGGTCAAGGTAGGCTGTCACCATCCCTTAAGACATGGAGCTGCCTTGCTGTTTTCACATCTCTCTTTCCCAGAAGAATAGATGCCCTGAGAGGCCAGGGACAGGTGAGTCATCTCTGTATCCCCAGACACAGAGCCTGGCATGGATATTTAATGACCAGATAAATGTTCCCCTCCCCCACAACACAGACTCTTCCAAAAAGTCTTCCATCTACTCACAAGAGCTCTGCCAGCTCCCCCACTTCCCCCACCAAGGCTAGTAGGAGGTTCCGGGGCTGGTGGAACTGGCCCCAGTCTCGTTCAGCAGCAAATTCAGCATGGAGGCGGCGGCTGGAATAGAAGAAAGGGGTAGAAGCCCAGGTCCCAGGGTTAGAAGATGAGGAAGACACGGAGCCCAGGCGGGTATCCCAGTGATACGCAATGGGGGCATTAGTTCTGCATCTAATCCCTTGGATGGACTTAAGCAAACCATTTCTTTTCTGTGGGACTTGGGCTCCTTACCTCTCAAGTGGGTGCGCCCTACACAGACCCTGAACTCTATCAAAACCTAACAATACCATCTTTTCCGTTATTCCACCTCCTGATGCCACTTATGCAGTTTCCTCTGCCGGGAATATTCCTTTCCCTGCATACTGAAAGACTACTTATTTTACAAAGTGCAGCTCCAGGGACACTTCCCCTAAGAAGCCCTCCTTGATTTCCTCTAGCAAAAATAATGTAACCATCTCTCAGCACTGCATTTGCCCCCATCCTACCACCCACTCTTAGAGGGTGGGGGCTGGGAGGAAGCAGCATCGGAAACTGCCGTATTTCCCATAGCTGGTTCTAATATCACTCACCGGGCATCACCATTTCCCCTGCCTCAGATGTGCATCGCTAAGCCCATTTTGCAGATAAGGTGGTTAAGATGGCTCGCCCAGGATCAGCCAGCCGAGCTGGGCCCCCTGCAGAGCCTTCTTCCAGAACACGTGGAGTGACCCGTCCCAATAGGAGGGGAAAAGTGGGAACCTCCCCAGGCTGGGGCAAGGACGGCTTACATGTCCTCAAGCGTGGGCTCCGGGCTGAAGCTGAAGGGGCGGGCAGCAGCAGTGCCGTCTCCCCCAGTGTCCCCACGCGCGACCCCATTTGCCCGAGACATGCCACCCACCACGCAGCAGCACGGACGCACTGGAAAACACCGCGCCAAGCTCAGAACCTGCCTCCAGGACCCCTGACCAATCACAGGCGTTCATGGCTACTTCCCGAGGCGGAGCCACAGGAAAGGCCAATTACTCGTGTGGACTTTACTGCACCTCGCCCCCTACCCAGAGGCCCTAGATTCCTCTGTGTTGGCCTAGCATCTTAAAGGTATAAGGACCAGATTTGACTGGAAAGAGACAATGGTCAGAGGGCAAGGAGAGCGCAGGCGCGTCACTTCTCTCGTGGACGCCAGATGGCGCCAAAGAGAAATGATGGGGCAGAGGTGAGCACGGGGCGCCCTGGGGAAAACTCCAGAAATGGAGCGTTTAAAGAAAGGGAAATTTATTTAAAGGATACAAGAATGTCACCAGGATACAGGAACTAGGGTAGCCGTTCTAAGCATTTTACATATTTAATCTTTATAGCAACCCTATAAGGCAATAGGATCGTCATCCCCATTTTACAGGTAAAGCTACTGAGAGATTAAGTAATTCTTTTAAGTTTATTTTTGAGAGAGAGAGCGAGAGCGCACAAGCAGGGGAGAGGCAGAGAGAGAGAGGAGACAGAGAACTCCAAGCAGGCTCTGCTCACTGACAGTGCAGAGCCCCATCCAGGACTCATACCTATTAACTGTGAGATTATGACCTGAGCTGAAATTAAGAATCCCAGGCTTAACCCACTGAGCCACCCAGGTGCCCAGAGAGATTGAGTAGTTTAACTCAGCAGCTAATAAGGTGGTAGCCAGGTTTCAAATCCAGGCAATTTGGTTTTAGAGTCTGTTTTATTAACGCCTACACTATATTGCCTCAAATGACAGGTACTATGGGAAAAAAAAAGTATTTAAACACTATGGAAAGTGGGAGCAACTTTAGGGTGCATGGTCCAGGGATGATGCAGTAAGCGTGTTGGTTACCAGCTCAACTGCACTTTCCTCTCCTCCATGCTTGCATGATGGTGATTTTATTCTTCGGGTTCACCCTCCTCTACTTGATTGATCATGTGGTCTCATTGCCCTGGCCTGATCAGTTAATGGGTGAGCATGTGGCCTAGATCTTGACAATGAGAAGTTAGAGGCAGTCTACTGGAGACTTCTGGGAAAGATCCTCAGTTCTTTTGTTTAAAAAAGCACAGGATGTTTCTGCCTTTAGATGTTAGTATGTGAAGAAATCTCTGTATGAAGAGCTAGCCCACAAACAGGGAATGGCAGGTAGGAGGTTAGAAGGGACCTGGATCCTTGACAACATTATTGGGACACTTATTTTTACAAGTTAGGACAGAAAGGTCTTAATTTAGGATGCTGGTTATATAAGAAAAGAAATCCTTTTATTAGTTAAACCACTTTTAGTTGGGCTTTCTGTTACTCGTTGTTAAGAAAGTGACTTTTAATCTGAGTCAAAATCAAGGGGAATAGAGTTCTAGATAGAGGGAACACCAATGCTTAAAGCAGGAAAGTCTTGGCATGTTCTGGAGACAAAAGGAATTCCAGTGTAGCGGGAATGTAGTGAGCAAGAGAGAGAGCGGTTGGATATGGCATTAGGGAAGTGACAAGAGGCTAGATCAGATCAATCAACCATGGATTATATTCTATATTTTATTTTATTTTGGATTTTAAGCATTCTGGAAACCCTCTGGAGGGCTTTGGCAGGGGGGTTATATGATGTTGATTCTGGGCCAGGTTGATGATGAGTGAAGATGGAGAGAAGTGGGTGTATTGGGGAGATATTTTTGGAGGTAGATCTATAGGCTTTGTTGATTTTGAAACAAGAGGTATGAGAGAAAGGGTAGAACCAAGTATGGCTTGCAGGTCTTGAGTGTTGAGCAACGTGGTGGATGGATGGTGACTCATACTCGGATGAGGAAGGTCAGGAACACATGTGGCATCAGGAGTTTGGTTTAAAACAAAGCAAATTGAAGCTACATATCAATTTGGCAGGTGGATTTAGGAGCCTAAGGTTTAGAGGAGAGATCAGGATTAGAGATTCAAATTTGGTAGTCTCAATCATTAGCACTTAAAGTCACGGGCTTGAAGAGGAATAACTAATACAAGAATCTGGGTAGACAAGACCAAGGTTTGGGGGACTCCAGCGTTTAGTAGTTGAGCAAAAGAGAAAAGGCAGGTGAGACAGGAGAAATATCAAGAGAGTGTGGTGTTAGGGAGGCTAAGAGAGAAGAGTGTTCCAGAATGACTAAACATCTGATTTGGATGCTACTGAGATGCTGGGTAAGATGAGAGCGCAGAAGTTGCTGATGGATTAGGCAACACAGAAGTTGGGTATGTGAGTTGAGAGGAAAGAGGAAGTTCTGGGTAACTCCTGGGTTTCTGGCTTGACTAAATGGGTGGTTAGTTTTGCCATTTGCTGGAATGAGGACACAGAAGACCCAGGAGTTGGGGTTGAAAGGAAGATAGTGAATTCAGTGTGGGGCATGTTCAGGTTAAGATGGCTCTAGAACATCTGGATGACGTCCAGTAGGCAGGTGGACATACAGGTCTGAAGTTCAGAACATTGAGCTGCCTATGGATCTAGGAACTGAAAGTACCTTCCCCAGCACCTGCCCTGATGGTTGCTAAGCTGCTCTGCACAAGAATCCAGTCTTTTACTGGAATGTAAAACACAGCTTTCTTAGGAGTCCTCTGCATCTCAGATTTTTGAAGAGTCAGGGATCAGAACTTCTAGAGCTCACAGGTGAGATGGTCCTTCGTGGTTGACAGGAAGGAGGAGACTTTTTGTGCGACTGCCTCTGTCCTCCCAGGAGATTCCTGACTGAGCTGTAAGGATTTTGCAAGCACCTTGTGGGGACATTCCAATTTTTTGCTCCAAGGCATTCTCCTTGGAAGACCAAGCAAACCCAGCTCCAGCACAGCAAAGTGTTGGGGGGAAGGAGTTGGGGTAGACTCTCATGCGGGAGGGGCATATAATTGGACCCCTGATCTGGATGCCTTATCCAAACTCTTTCTGTACTCTCACCCCTATCTTCATTCCATTTTCTCCCTTCTCCTCAGACACATCTTAGCAACCCAACCTCCCTGTTTTAGTCAGGGCTTCAGTGTGCTTGGCTTTTGGTACATGTTTGTGATTAGCCTTTTACGTGCCTATCCCTCCAGGGACTGGGTGCCCTAATCTTCAAACCAAAGGTGTTTTCCCTGTGTCGACTAATAAGTGTTTAATGACGGGATGAGCAGGTGCGGACACGCAAACACGCACATGCACACACCACCCTTCTGCTACTCAAGAGTTTGGCCACCTTCCCCACTAGTGCCAAGCCGGTGCAACTGGTCCCAGTAAGGCCTTTGAGAAACCCTGGAGTGGAGGGGATGACGGTGACTGGAGAATAAAGTAACAGAGACCCATGGTGGCGTTGGCGTGGGGGAACCGGGACTGCTGAGGTCTCAGAGACAAAAGAGTATCCTGGCAAACCAAGAGTCGGGTGATTGGGAACCCATGCACCAATGCTCTGTGGAAGATTGTTTCTCTTCTCTGAGCTTCGATTTCCTTATCTATGTGAGGGGCTCTGGCCTAGGGGGCCTCCAAGAACCCTTCATGTGTGTGCTGGGAGGACTGGGACAATGTGTATTTCATTTGTATCGCAGTGCTGTTCTTATTGGAAGTAGAGCCATAGACCTTGTTGGTTTCAAACTGGGGGGATGGCAGAAATGGTGCTACTATAATTATAAGTATTGGCTCTTATTAAAATTTCCAGGGGGAGTCATGACAGAGGCTTTGAGAAATCTGTAGCCTACCCCATTTAAGCCGGGGTGTCCCCAACACCTTTAGAAGTCCTTCCTGGGGCATCTGGCTGGCTCAGTTGGTAGAGCATGTGACTCCTGATTGTGAGTTCAAGCCCCACGTTCGGTGTAGAGCTTACTTAAGAAAGAAAAAAGAAGGGGCGCCTGGGTGGCTTAGTCGGTTAAGTGTCCGACTTTCGCTTAGGTCATGATCTCGCGGTTCGTGGGTTCGAGCCCCGCGTCGGGCTCTGTGCTGACTGCCGGCTCAGAGCCTGGAGCCTGTTTCAATCTGTGACTCCCTCTCTCTCTGACCCTCCCCTGCTCATGCTGTCTCTCTCTCTCTCCTAGAAATAAATAAAACATTAAAAAATTTAAAAAAAAAGAAAGAAAGAAAGAAAAAAGAAGCCCTTCCCCAACCTACATATCCAACATTATCCCCTTACACCCATGCTGAAATCCAGTCAGATGATCCCCACTCTCCTTCTCCCTAACTTTGCTCACATCTGGAATGCCCATCCCCCTTCTCTGCTTTTGCAAATCCAAATTCTAGTCATTCTGCAGAGCTCTGGTTCAAAGACACCTCCTCTGGGAAGCCTTCCTAAACTTCCTCCAGAACTTAAATAATTTGGCCTTCTATAGCACTCCATCCACTCTAGCCCTTATGGCACTTACCACTCTGTCTTGATTTTGGGGTGATGGATGTCCCTGTTCTAGATCTCCTTTTAGACTGAGTCTCCTGGGGAACAGAAGCAGTGTCAGGCTTTTATTTATCTGGGGCTTGGCACTTGAATAGATCTAATAAATACTAATTTATAGGAGCATCTCTTATGGGATTCCCCTCCATGACTTCCTTGCTGTAGGTGGATATGGCTGTGCCTATTTTACAGGTGAAAAAACTGAGGCCCAGAGACTTATCTGAGATCACCCAGGAAGGTGAAGGCTGAAACCCAGCAGCACCCCCCAGTGCTCCTTAGCAAGTGAAGGTAGTCTCCCTACCTGCCTGCAAGGGAGTAAAAGAGGCAGCTCTATATACTTGGTCTTTCCTATCTCTATCTTCTTCTTTCTCTTTGTCTAGCTTCAACTTCCGCTCCTTTTTCTTTTTTTCCTTTGGCTTCCATTCCCTTTTCTTCCATCACCTTCCTTACCTCTGTACCTGTGATTCTGTTAAGATTTCTACCCAAGGCCCTGTCCCCTCCACCACCTACTGGCCTCTATTTTGCTGCCCAGCTCCTCCCCAAGGAGAAGTTCGATGCCTATCTTGCTCTCCACCCCTAACCCTTTCTAGATTAACAAAGAGGACTCAGGCCAGGGAAGCACCCAATCATTTTCCTCCCCTTTTTGTGCCGCCCCCTCCAACCAGTTGGGAGAGCCGTGTTTGGGAGCAGACAGAACTGAGGCCTGAATTTGTCCTCCAAAGCCGCGTCTTAAGAGCTTGGTGGTACCAGCTTCTACCACTAGGAGACACCAAGAGCAAGGAAAGTGTGGACATAGAGGGTGCTAGGGTTCCCATTGTGCCACTCACTCACTCACTCACTCACTCACTCACTCATGTATTCTGTGCACTAACTATGGACCAGACAGTGTTCTAGGTACTGGGGATACGGAACATCCCCTGTCATCTTGGAGCTCACATACTGGCAGAAAGGGACACTTAAAAGTAAACGAACACATTCTCAAAGATAATTACAGATTAGGTTGAGCGCTATGAAGCCAATAAACAAGGTGATGGGTAGGAGAGTAGCTAGGTGTTGGCTGATGTCAGAGGTGGCTTTTATGAGGTTTTATTTGAGCTGAGACAGGATAGACGGTAAGCCTGCCAGGTAGCGAGCCTGAGAGGTGAGGTTCCAGACAGAAGGAACTGCAAATGAAAAGGATCCTGATTTGTTTGTACCTCCACAGAAAGGCCAATGGGCTAGAGTTTAGTGAGAGATGGCGGGAGAGTTCCATGAGATGAAGCTGGAGATACGTAGCAGGGGTTTTATGGAAAGCGATGTAAGAAGCTCAGGCAAGAGAAAAACCGACGGAATGTTTTAAATTGCTTGTTGTAGTTAGTATGTACATTACAACTAAGTAAATATTCATCACTGAATACTATATATGATTACATTTCATTTATCACACAGGGTTTCGTTTTTCATGGACACTGATTAACTGCCTCATTCTTTTATTTCATTTGCAGTTTTTCTATATAATTAGCATTAATTCATTTTACATCTTCCATTAACCTTATCAATTTTTCACAAAATTAAATGGATCAATACTCTTATAAGGTCCCTGTCCCCTTTCCTGGGAGCCTTCAGGCTCCTTTTCCAGTGTGCTGTGCCTATTCTGGACTCGCTTGCTCTCTAGGCCTGCTGTGGAGCTATTACCTTGAGACCTCCCTTCACCTTCTCTGTGCTGGCTTGGGATTCCTGGACTCCATGTTTTTTTCTTTCCTGGTTTGCCCCCATGTATTCTTGGAATACATCTTGGAAACTNTCTCTAGGCCTGCTGTGGAGCTATTACCTTGAGACCTCCCTTCACCTTCTCTGTGCTGGCTTGGGATTCCTGGACTCCATGTTTTTTTCTTTCCTGGTTTGCCCCCATGTATTCTTGGAGAACATCTTCCAGTAGTTTATGGAGACAGCCCCTTGATATGAAACTAATTTGATACTTTGCATGTCTAAAAATATCTTTATTCTACTTGTTTGAAAAAACGTGGCTAGGTATAGAGTTATACAGAGAGAAAATCGTTTACCCTCAGAATTTTGAAGGCGTTAATTCATTGTCCTTTAGCTTCCAATTCCCTTTTGAAAAGTCTGATACCATTCTTATCCCCAGAACTTTTTTAAGTTTTATTTATTTGAGAGAGAGAGTGAGACAGAATGAGAAAGCAAGCAGGGGGGGAGAGGGAGAGAGAGAATCCCAAACAGGCTCCACACTGCCATTCTGATGGGGGGCTCAGACTCACGAACCATGAGGTCAAGACCTGAGTCAAAACCAAGTCAGATGCTCAACTGACTGAGTCATCCGGGCACCCACCCCCAGACCTTTCTACGTGTTCTTCCCCTTCCCCAGAAGAATAGACTCTGGAGTCACACTGCTTAGCAGATGGCTTGTGCAACTTTAGACAAATTTCTTAATCTCTCTGCACCTCAGCNTTTATATATATATATATATATATATATATATAAAATAGTTCTCTTTACCACTGGCATTTTAAGGTTTAATAAAATTAGTGTACGTCATTTTTCATTCACTATGGAGGGAAGCCAAAAGATGTGTGATATTTACAACTTTTTCAATTTTAGAAATCTTTTTGTATGATTTGCTTTATTACTTGTTATTTGCTTTATTACCTCTTGCTTTATTTGTATTATTTGCTTTATTACCTCTTTTTGGAATCCTTCTAGATGTTGAACCTCCTGGCTTACCTCTAATTTCCATTACTTTTTTCTTCTATTGTACATCTTTTTGTTCTACTTTCTAATAAACTTACTCAACTTTTTAAAAAAGTTAAAGTTTTCTAAAACTTTCTAAATTCTTTTTATGGACACTTTATATTCTTTTACCTTTTTTTTTTCTTCTCCCTGTATTGTCTCTTTATTGAATTATTTTTCTTTTTGCTTTGACTTCTTTCAAGTTAGAGGTTTGCCTCAAATGTCTGCTGATCCTTAACTGCTTATATTTAAGAATGAGGCATTAAAAAGAATGTGCTTGGGTGAAAACTTTCCATATGGGAGTCTTCCTGGTATAGGAATGTTCACTGGGGGCTCCCTAATGTTTTTAGGGTTTTGTTTTTTTTTTCCTGGGCACATTCTTTTTTCCAGAGGAGCATAAGTGGTATAAGCTTCCTGCTTCCTGGACAGTGTTTTTAATAGCTAAGGTGAGGGGGCCGAGACAGTCTCATTTTTTTTATTCTTGTTTTTGGCCAGGCCTCTGTTCTCTACTGTGGTGTCCCTGACTATGCAGTATTTTTAAAATTTATTTTTCAGAAAGTAAACCTCCCTTTACCTACAAGTGAGAGGCAGTCATCTGGCTATGTGATATGGGAGAAAGGTTTGAGAACTTCAAAGATCTCATTGTAATTGTTTTATATATAAACTTTCAAAAAGTATGTCTTTATCCCTACCCTTAACCCCTTAGTACCCTCAGAGCAGATCTCCTTGCTTCCTATTAGTATTCCCCAACTCTGAAGGCATTTACTTTGGGTTCCTCTATTCTGCTAAGTCAGTTACCCTTCTTCCACCTACTTCCAGTTTTTCAAGAATTGTTGATACCTTTCTTTTGCTATTTCCTTTCCCACCCTCTGGTCCTTGGGCTTTATGCCTTTTGGGCATAAAGCTATCAGCTGAGGGGGAGGGTGTAAAACTAAATCTAGGTGTTAAATCCCCTGGTCCAGGATCAGGGAAAACATTCTCCCTCAACTTGCCTGACTCTAAATGTATCAATCGGCTCATTTTATAAGACTGTAAAAGATTCAGAATTCCAAGAATCCAAACAGCAGTCAGGAGAATTTTTCAACAAAGTCCTTTTTATTTATTTCACTAGAAATTACTCTTTATTAAATCACCAGAAATTTTCAGTGTAAGATTTAACATCTCAGTGACCATCAAGGCTTGGGCTCTGGGGCTTGCTCTGCCTCTCCCAGTCCTTAACGGGGTTTAGAGGGAGAGACGTCATTAACAGAGACCAAATCAGATGGCTGCAGGTCCTCCTTTCCCAGTCATTGGACAAGCTGCTCAATTCTTGCCCAGAGCAGGAAAGAGCCAGTATTTCTGAAAGTTCTAATCAGGAATTTGACATTGCAATGTAAGATCTCTCTTAACAATTTAGATTTATCAATGGTGTTGGTCCAAACTCATTTGCTTCTGATCTAAATCATTTTGCAATTTACCTTTTTTTGGGCATATATTTAATGTTAATAATCTCACCCCTTGTGCAGACGTGAATCGACCCAATGCTACGAAAAATCCCTCAAACCAGAAGAGCCTCATCTTGCTCTTGGAAAGAAGTAACAAGAGGTTTTTCTGCTTCTCTTCAGAAGCAGAAGAGATGAAACGCCACCTTGAAGTTCAAAATGTTACTTCTGGCCTTGGAATGTGCAGCTTGTAATGAGCTGACGCAAATCACCTAGAAGGGGCAGCTGGAACTACTACGCAGGCAGTCTTCTTTGGAAATTTCTTCTTAAAATAAAGTTTTGAGAATCGTCCATGATTGTGTACAAAGGCTCTAAGGTCCAAACGACTTCTGCTATTCCATCTCAGGAGCTAGGCTCAGAGGCGGCACTGGAATTGTCAGGAACGAGAGCAGTGGCAGTGGCCCCACGAGGTAGGACCTCAATAACCCGAGGCTTGTCAATGATCCTAGCTGTCCGGTTTCCCTTTTCCACAATACCAACGATCCATGCTTGGTGACCCTCTCCATACTTGGAAGATTTGATTTCAGAACAAAAGCGAGCTGCCTGTTCTCTTGGCAGACAAATCAGTAATCCCCCAGAAGTTTCTGCTGAGGTTCCTTGAAGGAGCCCAAAGCGCCCACTGGCCTTGCTGATGGCAGCCATCTTGGCAATGATTGGCAGATTATGAATGACAAATGACACCTCATTCCTTTGCTGTTTTGCAAGGTTCTGAGAGTGTCCTAGGATGCCAAAGCCTGTGATATCTGTGGCTGCGTGTGCATTAAACGTGTGCATTAGTCCAGCAGCAGTTCTGTTTAGGGTAGCCATATTGAACATGGCTTCCTGATAAGCTAGCTCTACCTCTTCTCTGGAGACCACCATATTTATTTTATTCCATCTTTCAGGATTATCCAGCCATTGGTGGGCATTGACAGCCACTTGGGTTCCTAAGGGTTTGGTTAACACGAGCACATCCCCAACAACTGCACTGTCGGGCATTATGAATTCATTTGGCTGACATACCACAGTGGCAACCCCTCCGACGATAATCCAAGGGTTTACTACCGTTTGTCCACCAGTCACTGCAGTCCCTCCTTCCTCAGCAGCATCGCGAAAGCCTTTGATCATGAGCGGTGTTATCTTTTCTCGTTCCTCCTCAGTCATACTCTGGCTGACACTGAGTAACATCAACATGTTGTCACATTCGGTAATACCCATAGCGTAGAGGTCACTCAGCACGTTGGCACACGCTATGCGCCCCATCATGTAGGGATCTTCCACTAAGGGGTAAAAGAAGTCCGTGGTCTGCACCAGTGACAGGCCCCCGTGCCTCAGGGGTATGACGCAGGAGTCCATCCCAATGCCCAGGGCTGGAAAGGTCGGGCTGGGTTCCGCCCCGGCCGGCAGGCCGCCTTCCTGGGCCGCCTCTTCATGGCTTCCGACCAGGCCCAGACCCGACGGGGGCCGAACGTCTGGCCGCGTCAGTCCCGCCAGGAGTTTGAGCAGCGTCTCCTGGGGGACTTTGCAGCCTCAGCCCTTCATGCCGGAGAAGCCCGTCAGCCGCCAGCTCGGGCTGAGGCCCAGAGCCTGGGGCTCGAAGGGCCGGTAGCTCGAGAAGCCGCGGCCCAGAGACAAGCCGGCGGAGCCCGAGCCTTCCGCCGCCGCCACCGCCATCACCTCTCCGCCGGCGGCCGGCGCCGCCGCTTCCGCCATCACGCCTGCCCCGCAGGGAGGGGAAAAGAGGAGAGGAGCGCTCCCTTTTATTTTCTCCTCCAGTTAATATGGACTAACAGTCAGATATTACCGCAGAGAGTCTCCACAGCCCGACTCGCGCAGTCCGCCTCACGCCACACCGCGCGCTCCTGGCCTTCCTGGGGGAGGAGCCGTCGGCCTCCCGTACTTATAGCCCTGGTGATTGACAGTCGCCCCACCCAATAACGACTTCGCAACCGAGGGCGGGCTTCCTTTCGTCTAAAAGATAAATTACAAATCAACCAGCAGTTTGCGAAATCCGTCTGGGCTAGATTACCGGTTCGCTGTTTGGTGCGCTCCTCTAGTTGTAATTTAAACGATCTCTTGGGAGGGACTGGCGGAACTTGCTCCTTAGAAGCAGCTGAGCCAGTGCAGCATTTTCGAAGATGAGGAAGATGGGGGTCAGTTGGTAGATCTATTGCAGGTCGGATATGTCCAAGTGTCACTTGACAGCGCACGTGACCAATCCAGGAGAGGAAAATAACCAAAGGGAAAAATTCGGAAATAATAATGAAAAATTAGATATTAGGTTACAACCATTAAGCAAGCAAACTGCAGGGGCGCCTGGGTGGCTCAGTCGGTTAAGCGTCCGACTTTGGCTCAGGTCAGATCTCATGGTTCGTGGGTTTGAGCCCAGCGTCGGCCTCTGTGCTGACATCTCAGAGCCTGGAGCCTGTTTCGGCTTCTGTGTCTCCCTCTCTCTCTGCCCCTCCCCCACGCATGCTCTGTCCCAAAAATAAATAAACTATTAAAAAAAATTTTTTTAAAGCAAGCAAACTGCAGCATCAAAATAATGAAATGTTAAAAATGGGCTTCAAAGAATTTTAAAATTCGGTGGCGGCTGGCCGGCTCAATCGCAAGAGCTTGCGGTTTTTGTTCTCCCGGTGATGAATTCAAGGCCCACATTGGGGGCAGAGATTACGTCAAACAAATAAAAAATAAGAATAAAATCAAAGTCTTTTAAGGCTCCTAAGTCCAGGCACCTGCTTGGGTTCTGGTGCTGCCTCCAGCACAAACTGCCTGTGTGAGTCACTTTCCCTCTCTGGCAGCAGTGACTTACCTGGACAACAAAGTAGCTTACCTTCTTCTGTTCTAAAGTTTCTATATGTCTTTAAGTTAGTGTATCTGAGAATCTGTGATGTATCCATGAAGAGCAGTTTGCCAATATCTATTAAAATTATAACTGCACATAATCCCAGCAGTTCTAATTCTAGGACTTTATTCTACAGATGTACTCATGAGCTGAGTAGGAAATGATAGGGATGTTTTGTTTTGTTTTGTGTTTTACTTTGTTTTGTTTTCTGTGCTGTTTGTAATATCAACATACCAGAAACAACCTAAATATTTATCAGTTAGGATTAAAATAAATTGTGGTACATTTATATAAAAGACTATCCAAGCAACTGTAAAACAGAATGAGAAAAAAAATTGATGTAATTGTATTGATAATAGTTACAGTTCTAATAGGCACAATCCTAAATGCTTTATGTATATTAACTTAGTCCTTATAAAACTCTTTGAGTTACAATTCTTTCCACATTTTACAGATATGGAATATAATGCACAGAGAGATTAAATGCCCTATTCAAAGTCATAACCAGTTTAGAATGGAGCTGGATATGAATCCAAGCAATCTGTTCCAAAGACTACCAGGCTATACTTACTTTCGTTTGTTAGGAGAAACAACCAAGCTTCATAGCAGTATTTACACAATACTACTATTTGTTGTAAAAGGGGGAAATACATATAATAGTATATTTCTGGGAGGGTAATCACCAAAAACCAGTAAATTGATTGCCTCTGGGGAAATAATGAGGTGGTTGGGGTGGGAGAGCCTTCACTCTATTGTCTTTTTGTCCCTGTGACATTTGGAACTTAAAATTGTTTTTAAATATTTGAGTGTATTACATACTTTTAAAAAACTGCCTATGGGAGTATAAATTGGTACAACAATTTTGTAAAAAAGTTTGGCCTTAACTGATTAAGTCAATCTTGTGCAAACCCACGGACTCCACCCATAGGTGGAACTTCCCAGCAATTCTACCCACAACACTCTTGCAAATGTGCCCCGGGAGACACATGCAAGAAGGTAGGAGCTCTGGAGACTGATTACACAACAATGTGAATGTACTTAATGCTTCTGAACTGTACACTTAAAAATGGTAGGTTGGTGAATTTTATGTTATGTGTTTTACCATAATTAAATGTGTAAATTAAAAATATCACAAATATAGGAGATACTTATAGCTCTCATAGGAAGTCATTACATTTGGTTTTTATTATTCTGCAATATGGTATTAAGGCATGGAGTAAATTGGAAGAAACTTGAAGGTTAAAATTAGACTGAGTTGCAGTCTTGGCTCTCCTGAAGACCTTGGGTAAATGTCTAACCTCTAGGAAGCTCAGTTTCATTGCCTATAAGATAGTCCTTTCACCTGAAGATATATACCAGATAGGAGTGTTTATGAGAGTTAAATTTTTTTAATGTGTGTAGGGGGCGCCTTGGTCACTTAGTTGGTTAAGCATCTGACCTTGGCTCAGGTTATGATCTCACAGTTTGTGAGCCCCGTATCAGGCTCTGCTCTTAGGATCCTCTATCTTCTTCTCTCTCTGTCCCCACCCCCCACCGCTTGCACGTACTTGCATGCTCTTTCTCTCAAAAATAAATAAAAATAAAATAAAATGTGTGCAAAGCACCTAATACAGTTCCTGGTTGATGGTAAACTCAACATAAATGATAGAACCGGTTTACCGTACATTACTGTTAGTGTGGATGTAGAGGCTGGAATTTAAATTCACAAAACTTATAACATCTTGGAAATTTTTTTATAAAAACGAATCTATTTATCTTCCTAAAGAAGATGACCTTAACAAGGGAGGTCCTGACTGGCTCAGTTGGAAGAGCTTGTGACTTTTTTTTCAAAGTTTGCTTATTTTTTGAGAGAGAGAGAGAAAGAGAGTGGGGAGGAGCAGAAAGAGAGGGAGACACAGAATCCAAAGCAGGCTACAGGCTCTGAACTGTCAGCACAGAGCCGAACATGGGGCTTGAACCCACAAACTGCAAGATCATGACCTGAGCTGAAGTCGGATGCTTCACCAACTGAGCTTCACCAACTGGCACCCCATAAGCATGTGTGACTCTTGATCTCGGAGTCATGAGTGCAAGCCCCACATTGGGTGCAGACATTACTAAAACTAAATAAACTTAAAAAAAAAAAAAAGAAGACTGTAATGACAAAAGCTGGAAACAACCCATGCATCTGTTAACAGGGAATGCATAAACAAATTGTGGTATTATCATACATGGAATATTATTTATCTGTGAAAATGAATGATAGGTATAGGCATCATCAATATGGGCAATCTCAAAAACAAAATGTTGGGAATAAAAAGCAAGTTGCAGAAGTATACCTAAACTAAGATGCCATTTTTACAATAAAATTCAACACCAGGCAATGCAATAATATATTGATATGTAAAATGATAAACGCTTTTTTAAAAGGTAAGAGAGTCAATGATTAACAAAATTTAGCCTAGGGCTTACTCCTGGGTAGGGTGCATAGGGGGCCTCTGGGCTAGATTAACTTCTGTTCCTTGGGCTGGGTTATAGTTACATGATGGTCTTTAAACTGTACACATATATTTTCCCATGGTCTTTGTGAGTTATATTTCAACATTAAAAAAAAAAAAGAAAGTGTGCTATATTTCAGAATTAAAAATACTAAAGGAAAAACAAAATAGTGAAAAAGCAATAGATGTGGAAGCAAAAGATCTCTGGACTTGGACCTTTGGATTTGTCGTCAATGGCTGTCTGGCCTTGAAGAAGTGAATATAAACTGTTTACACCTTAGTTTCCACTTCTGTAAACTGAAGGTTATAATCTCTGCTTAGGATCTGGTATAAGGATCATATAAAAATCTCAACTATGAAGATTTCTTTGCAGAGTATTCAGTACATTGTACATCTGAAGGATCTTCCTATCACTAAAGGAAAAATGAAAACATTCCAGTACATCTGGAGTCACCTCACCTGGGTTAAAGAGTGACTAGATCAGGTGCCCTGGTTATATGCTCTCTTTGTTCTTTGGACTTTCTCCTCTAGACATTTAAAACAAGTTGTAATTCTTTATTCACGTGATTATGCCATGAATATCTGCCCCGCTGGGCTGTAAACTCCACAGGCAGGGCTGCCCTCTTTCATCCACCCTGGCTTCCCTAGCACCTTACATGGCAATGACATTTGATACATGAATACATCATTTTATACAATACAATTTTCTGAGCTCTTATGATGACCAGTGCTGGGCATTTTGTACTTATTCATCTCTTTTATTTTTTTTAAGTGTATTTATTTATTTTGAGAGGGAAATAGAGAGAGCAGGGGAAAGGCAGAGAGAGGAGGAGATAGAGAATCCCAAGCAGTCTCTGCGGTGCCAGTGCAACAGTGCAGAGCCTGGCTCGGGACTCAAACTCATGAACCATGATATCATGACCTGAGCAGAAATCGAGAGTTGGGTGCTTAACCATCTCCTCTTTTAATCCACATAGCAGCCCCAGGGAATTGGCAGAATTATCTCCATTTTAGGGATGAGGAAACTGAGGTCCCGGATAGGTCAGGAGTCCTGCACAGGGTCACCAGCTGGAATCAGCCTAGGGAGAATACAAACCTAGGTCTGTTTGGCCTGAAGCCTGGTGCTCTATCCCTCATCCTGAGGCTCCCCCATGAGAATACTACCAATCCCCAACATGCCCCTGGAGAAAGCAGGACTCTGAAGGGAAGGTTTCATGCCTATAGTTCCCTGTTGCTTCTATTTGGAAGAAATGTTCACTCAGGCCAAAAAAAAAAAAGTAATGAATTTGTTTTGGTCAGTGACCAACCCACTAGGCTCAGAACAAGTTCACGTGCCTTTGTGCAGGTGATCCACATGAGCGTCTGGAGGGTGATCCTTGTGACTGTATCATGAGCATTTGAAAGCATCCTTTTTAATCTTTTTCTTGTTTTTCACTGAAAGATCCATTGAATCACATTTACCACCTGGGTTAAAGCATTGGGATCAAAGATTACAAGAGTAAAAACCTGGAGGTGGGGTTGGAAAAGCAGGCAAAGGAGAAGAGGCATTTTTATTTTTGTTGTTGTTTGTGTGTTTTAAAGTAGGCTTCACACCCAGCATGAGGTTTGAACTCATGACCCTGAGATCAAGACCTAAGCTGGGGGCAGCTGGGTGGTTCAGTGGGTTGAGCGGCTGACTCTTGATTTCGGCTCAAGTCAGGATCCCAGGGTCATGGGATTAAGCCCCTCCCTGGGCTCTGCACTGAGTGTGGAGCCTGCTTCTCTCTCTCACCCTCACTCTCTCCCTCTGCCCTTCTCCACCCTTCCCAAAACAAACAAAACAAATAAACAAAAACCTAAGCTGAGATTAAGGGTCAGACACTTAACCAACTGAGCCACCCAGGCACTCTGAGAAGAGTGGTCTTGAAGAGTAAGAGGGTCTGGGGGTAACTTTGGCTCAGTCAGTTGAGTGACCGACTTCAGCTCAGGTCACAGTCTCACTGTTGGTGAGTTCAGGCCCCACGTTGGGCTCTGTGCTGACAGCTCAGAGCCTGGAACCTGCTTCGGATTCTGCGTGTGTGTGTGTGTGTCTCTCTCACTGCCCCTTCCCCACTCATTCTCTCTCTCAAAAATAAACATTATAAAAAAGAGGAATGAGAGGGTCTGAATACCAGCCCCTCATTTTTTTCTCACATACAACAAAAGCACTGAGGCTAGTGCTAGTTTTTCTCATTATGAAAATTTAGAGTTATAACACTACACTTAAAGGTTTAGCACACTTTATTTTTTAATTTTTTTAAGATTTAATTTTAAGCAATCTCCATATCCAACGTGGGGCTCAAACTGACAACCCCAAGATCAAGAGTTGCAGACTCCCCCGACAGAGCCAGCCAGCTGCCCTAGGTTCAGCACACTTTAAAGAAGTTTTTAGGGGCGCCTGGGTGACTCAGTCGGTTGAGCGGCTGACTTCAGCTCAGGTTGTGATCTCATGGCTTTTGAGTTCGAGCCCTGTGCTTGCTGACAGCTCGGAGTCTGGAGCCTGCTTCAGATTCTGTCTCTGTCTTTCTCTCCATCCCTCAAATATAAATACACATAAAAAAATTTTTTTAAGAAGAAGTTTTTAAACTTGTAAATTGTAACTGGTAAAATGTACACTTAGTATATTTCTAGTACACTGATAATATGTCAATAAGTTTAGGATGCTTTGAAAACTTTTTAAAATGTTTTTTACTTTTTGAGAGAGAGAGACAGAGCACGAGCAGGGGAGAAGCAGAGAGAGAGGGAGACACAGAATATGAAGCAGGCGGGGCGCCTGGGTGGCTTAGTTGGTTAAGCGTCCGACTTTCGCTTAGGTCATGATCTCATGGTTCGTGGGTTCGTGGGTTCGAGCCCCGCATCGGGCTCTGTGCTGACTGCCAGCTNCGCTGTCTCTCTCTCTCTCCCTCTCTCTCCTAGAAATAAATAAAACATTTAAACAAAAACAAAAAAAATTAAAAAAAAAAAGAATATGAAGTAGGCTCCAGGTTCTGAGCTGTCACCACAGAGCCCCACACAAGGCTCGAACTTACGAACATTGAGACTGTGACCTGAGCCATAGTCAGACCTTCAATCGACTGAGCCGCCCAGGTGCCCCTAGTATGCTTTTTGTTTTTTTTTAAGATTTTATTTTTAAGTAGTCTCTACACCCAATGTGGGGCTTGAGCTCACAACCTGAAATCAAGAGTCACACACTACTGACCGAGCCAGTAAATTTACCACAAAATTATTTTGTTGTCACTGGAAGAAAATCACAAAATGCAGCTTAGTAAAAAGGGAAGAAAGTTAAAATAACTTGAAATCCTTCTTCCCAGAGAGAAGTACTAGTTACAGCTTCACAGAGTGAATTGTAGACAATTTGCTGCATGGGTAAGGAGGGCCACCACCCCTCGCTGAACTCCAGGAGGCGCCCTGTCACTTCCTCCAGGCCATGTGGGGCAGGGCGCTGTGTGCTCTTGTATTTGCAAACCGGTTTTCATTTTTTAAAACAAAAATGGGATCATTCCAGATGTTTCTAGTAAGAAATAACATAATGGATGGAAATAATCTGGCAGGTGATACACCCTCAGCACTCCGGCTGGGTTCATCCATAAATATTTGTTGAAAACTTTTGTGCACTAGATACTAAAGCTATGGCAATGAATGCCAGACAAAAATCCCTGTCCTCATGGAGCTGACCTACTAATGGAAAGAGACAGCGATGGGTAAGATCCATCATTTGTTAATTAGGGATAGATGTTGAGGAGGGAAGAATGAAGTCTGGAGACAGCGGGGTAGGAAGTCTGATATGTGTTTTACTTAATTGTCACTAGGGAAGGCCTCACTGAAAAGGTGACTTGGAATTAAAAGCCTGAATAAAGAGGGGCGCCTGGGTGGCTTAGTCGGTTAGGCGTCCGACTTTCGCTTAGGTCATGATCTCGCGTTTGTGGGTTCGAGCCCTGCGTCGGGCTCTGTGCTGACTGCCAGCTCAGAGCCTGGAGCCTGTTTCAGTCTGTGACTCCCTCTCTCTCTGACCCTCCCCTGCTCACTCTGTCTCTCTCTCTCTCCTAGAAATAAATAAAACATTTAAAAAAAATAAAAAATAAAAGCCTGAATAAAGAGAAGAATAGTATGCAGATATCTGGAAAAGAGTGCTTCAGGCAGGGAATGGCCCAAGTGCAAAGGCCCTGAGGCAGCGGTGTACGTGGGGTGTTGTAGGAGAACGAGAGAGCCAGGATGACTGGTACATAGTGAGTGGAAAGATCTGTAGGAAATGAGGTCAGACAGATGCATCACAGCGTTGGTAAAGACGGCACAGGACTTAGGGCATCACGGGACTGATACAATCTGACTCTGCTCTAGCTTTGAATCTGCATTCAAACCCCAGAGGTCCAAACCATTCCCCCTGGGTGTCAGCCCCCACCACTCTGGCCCAACATCCAGGTCAGTGTCTCCATTGCTGGTCCCTGAACCTGAACCTGACCCAGGCCAGGCACGGCCTTGATTCCCAATCCCCACCTCCCCTGGGTTTGCCCCGTGGGGATTCCAGCAATAGGCTCTGCCTCAGGAAATTCGAGAAATGAGATCTATGTCCTTAGGCCCACACACTCTTAACCACCTAACATCAGCCTGTGTGGCAGGAAATTTCATCTTCGTATCTGAGGTAAATGTGAGAAGCTCTAGTGAGTCACTTCTTGCCGTAAGGAGGAGAGAGCGACACACAGGACAGAAAGACAGACTCCGAGTGATGGCAGAACTCAGAATGGAGGGTCTGGAGACAGAGATGGAGTGGGAAGGTGGCTTGGAAGGTGCTGAGGGAAGGAATCATGGGGCAACTTGGGGGAACAGCATTCCAGGCAGAAAAACACTCGTGGCAAAGGGCCCGAGATGAGCACACTTCATGCGCTGGAGCCACAGTAAGGAGGCCAGTGTGGCTGGTGACAAGTGGGTGAGGGAGAGAGGAGGAGGAAGTGATGCCAGAGAGGCAATGAAGGGCCAGACGTGCAGGGCTCGTGGGCTTTGGGCTTCAGTACGGCCTTTGGATTTAGCTCTGGGTAAGGTGGGAGCCATGGGGCAGTTTGGACCAGAGGAGGGGCATGGTCACTCTGGCTGAGGTGAGGGTAGACAGGGTTGGGAAAGTGGAGGCAGAGAGACAGTGTGAAGGCTCCTGCAAAACCCAGGGGAGAGACGATGGTGACTTGGTTACACTGGAGATGGGGACAGGTGGTCACATTCTGGATATATTTTTTTTTAATATTTATTTATTTCTAGGAGAGAGAGAGACAGCGTGAGCAGGGGAGGGTCAGAGAGAGAGGGAGTCAGAGACTGAAACAGGCTCCAGGCTCTGAGCTGGCAGTCAGCACAGAGCCCGACGCGGGGCTCGAACCCATGAGCCGCGAGATCATGACCTAAGCGAAAGTCGGATGCTTAACCGACTAAGCCACCCAGGCGCCCCTATTCTGGATATTTTTTAAGGCGGAGCCAACAGATTTCCTGATGGATTAGATTCAAGATCTGATGGGCCATGGGGGAAGGAATTTTGGACTTTTTGTCCTAAGAGAAAGAGGAAGTCACAGGATTGGTTTTAAGTAGGGGGATGACATGGTCGTATTTGTGATTTTGAAAGATCACTTTAGGTGCTAGGTCAAGAACACATGGCAGGGGAAGGGTGCAGCTGAGGACCAGTGAGGGATGACAGTGACTTGGACTAGGGTAGAGTAAGGTGGGGGGTGGCCAGAATACAGCACAGTTCTCTCTGCCTTGGGGCCTTTGCACTGGCTATGCTTAATTACCCAAAAGCCCTTTATGCGAACAAACAACTACAGTCTTCAAGACTTCAGGAGGTTCCTCCCCTGTGATTCCATAATCCTGAAACTTTCTTGTTTCAACAGTTATCCTGCTAGATTTTCTCTGACATCTGTGAGCTTCTCACAGCTTGGACCACACCTCATTGGGTTCCTTCTGCTCAAGGTCCAGCATGAGCTCTGGCACAGAGAAGCCCCTCAAGAACATTTGTTGAATGAATAAATGGGAAGAATGTGAATGAGATAAGAGATCAACACCCTGACATTTGGAGCTCACAAAAGCATTTTAAAAATCCCTTATTATTGCTATTTTCTGGTTAAAAAAGTAATCTGTACCCTTTATTAAACACCCAGGGGCGCCTGGTGGCTCAGTCGGTTAAGCGTCAGACTTCAGCTCAGGTCATGATCTCACAGTTTGTGAGTTCGAGCCCCGCGTCTGGCTCTGTGCTCACTGCTCAGAGGCTGGAACCTGCTTCAGGTTCTGTGTGTGTCTCTCTCTGCCCCTCCCCAGCTTTCACTCTGTCTCTCAGTCTCTCTCTCTCTCTCTCAAAAATAAATAAACATTTGGGGCGCCTGGGTGGCTTAGTCGGTTAAGCGTCCGACTTTGGCTTAGGTCATGATCTCGCGGTTCGTGGGTTCGAGCCCCGCGTCGGGCTCTGTGCTGACTGCCAGCTCAGAGCCTGGAGCCTATTTCGGAGTCTGTGATTCCCTCTCTCTCTGACCCTCCCCTGCTCACGCTGTCTCTCTCTCTCTCCTAGAAGTAAATAAAACATTAAAAAAATAATAAATAAATAAATAAATAAATAAATAAATAAATAAACATTTAAAAAAACTAAAAAACCCAAACACGACATAATAAAAGATCTCTAAAACCTCATCTTCTATACTCTAGAAATAACTCAAGACATCTAGAAATAACTATGTACAGTTCATTAAATATCCTCCCCTCAATTTTTAAAAAAGTTTATTTACTTAAATAATCTCTACACCCAACATGAGCCTTGAACTCCCAACCTGGAGATTAAGAGTCACATGTTCTTCCGACGGAGCCAGGCAGGCACCCCTTCTCCCCCCAACTTTTTAAATGTAGACACCAAAAAATGAAGTGTTTAAGAGGTAGAGATATGGGAGAGAGACAGGATGAGAAAGGCAGACTTCCTTCCTAGCAGACAAGGAAGATGTAATGCACGCTATTTTGTAATTTGCTTTTCTTCTACTTACATCATGACAATCTTTCTATGCTAGTACTTGTAAATCTACCATATTTTGTTAAAGGCTGGATACTATTCCATAAAATGGGTTTATTTAATTGGTACAACCAACTTCCTATTATTTTTAGATACCCCCCCTTTTTTTTTAATTAAAGGATTTCCTGGAAGATCCTTGTTGCATTTATTTTGAGTCACCAGATTTTAGAAAGATAGTAGAAACAGGTGTTCATCCTGGGGCAGTCGGAGGACTTGAGACTTTGTCTTATGGGGAATGTTAGGTATAACTGAGGATGTTCAGTCTGGAAGAGACATGTCAGCCTTGTCTGTATTTCTGAAGGGGCTTCCAGCTGGGAAAGAGAACAGATTTGTCCCCATGCATTTCTGCAGAACAGAACCCGGTCTAAAGCATAGAAGTCACAAAGAGGCAAACTGGCTTGTAAATAATACAAGAAGGCATTCTCAGGGGCACCTGCGTGGCTCAGTTGGATAAGCATCCAACTCTTCATCTCAGCTTAGGTCATGATCTCATGGTTGGCGGGATCGAGCCCCATGTGGAGCCCCATGTCTGGCTCTGCGCTGTCAAAGCCTGCTTGAGATTCTCTCTCTCCCTCTTTCTCTTCCCCTGGCCTGCTCTCTCTCTCTCAATAAATAAATAAACTTTGAAAAAAAAAAAGTATTTTCCTACTGGCAGAGCTGCAGGAGACGCAGCAGATCTCCTTGGGAAGTCACGAGCACCCTGTCTCTGTAGGCATGTAAGGGGAATTTGATTGAAGATTAGTAGGAAGTATTATATAAGGGATTTTTGTGTAGCAGGCCAAAGTTCAATTAGGCGACAGTCAAGAGTCCTTGCAGATCTGAAATTTTGTTACTACACTTCTAATCGAAAGTTCCATGAAGGATGACACAAAGAAGTTGGCAGGGTGCCTCAGGGCTGCAATGATTTTGACAAGTGGTGATGGAGATGCATCTTCCAGGCAAAGGGGATAGGCTGATGAGAGATTGAGGGGGAAGGTAGGGCATGAAGCTAAAGAAAGTTTGGGCCAAGTTATGGAGGAAGATTGGGCTTTACCCCAGGTAGCCAAAACGCAGAGGTTGAGGGTAAAGTGGTCACATGCCGATTTGTGTTTAGGACCCTGTTCCCTTGGCAGTAGCTGATTACTGTAGGGTGGACATTTCAAATCCTCCTTCCTTTTTTTTTTTTTTTTTAATGTTTTATTCACTTCTAGGAGAGAGAGAAAGAGACAGCGTGAACAGGGGAGGGTCAGAGAGAGAGGGAGTCACAGACTGAAACAGGCTCCAGGCTCTGAGCTGGCAGTCAGCACAGAGCCCGACGCGGGGCCCGAACCCACGAACCGTGAGATCATGACCTAAGCGAAAGTCGGACACTTAACCGACTAAGCCACCCAGGCGCCCCTCAAACCCTCCTTCCTAAGAGTGTGGGAACTCAGAGTATATGCGAAGTGGGGCTGAGCTTGGCACTGGATAACAACCTTTTTCAAATTTTGTTGAAGAAGTGGGGAAAGGTGGCTCACAGGGAGAAGGATGGGGGGCACATGGTGCACTCTTCCAGCTACCCAGAACACCTGATCGTATTTGGTTTCTTCTAAGGGCTTTGCGATATCCTTTAGACAAATATATTTGTTTGTGTTCAGTAAGCCCAAACTGGTTCCCGTGACTTGTCACGATGTGACATTTGGCCAAGACCCTCTAAATTAATAGGGACTCATCCATAGCCCCTGACAGAGCTTCAGGAAACTTCAGCTGGAGGAAGAGTGGCAGAAAGGTTGAAAAGAGTCTGACTGGTGGTGAGACAAGGTGGGGGAAGTCTCCCTAATCATTTAGATAATCAAGAGAACTTCTGCTTCCCCCAAACACCCCACCTCATTGTACAGAGCAAACTCATCATGCAATGACAAGTCTCCCAGGTTGTTTGACTTATTTTCTAGATGGACTCGAGCGACCTAGTTGGAAGACAGGAAATGTTTTCCTTCTTTCCCATTGGGTACAGTGACGGCAGGGAGTTCACTTCCCGTGATGTAACAAAGACGACAGCCCGAAGTTACCAATATCCCCACTGTAGGCCAAATGTGGATTTTGGTCATTTCGGAAGTTCGAGAACAAATGGGCTGTGTCTGGAAAACTAATGAGGAGACTGTATAGAAGACCAATTCAAGAGGGAGCCTAGGAATGCCCTGAGGGTGGGGGAGGCTCAGACCAGAATGAGCTGGACCCAGGAATGAAATTTTAGTTGTCAGATGGGAGTAGTGATGCTTCCTGTACATAGTAGCTATTATGCAAGTGTAAGTCTGGCTCAGCCCCCTGAACATAAATCCGTGTTTGAGTGAGTGAGAGAGAGAGAGAGAGAGAGGGAGAGACATAAGTAAAACTTGAAAGAGCTGCTTTACTAGGCTACACACTCTGGAGTCCAAACAGTTGGAGCTTGGGGTAACTCAAAGCAGAGAGACGGGTTCTTCCCGACTCTACCACAGTCTTGGTATTTTGAGGGTTTGGGGCTAGTAGCCAATTGTTATAGCTCCAGTTTTGGTTAGAACAACAGCCAAGATGTGAAGCCTGGAGCAGCTCCCATACCAGGGAGTGGAGCACAGGTGAAATACCTCCACAGGCTTTCTGAAATAGCAGAGACTTTGCAGGGAGCTGGAGACCTTGTCCTAGCAGGTAGGGGAATACAGCAACAACATGGGAGTATTAACATTAATATGCTCTTGTTTGAACTCACAGACTGGTGAGTCCTGCAGAAGCCTCAGATCCGGGTATGCAGGACAGAACAAAGGCCCAGAGAGGTATTGGCACAACACAGCAAGACAGTACTGCTCAGAGCTGGTTCCCACGTTTCTGGCCCTGAATGATTATGCTCTTTTGGCTACAACCAACCACATGCCAAGGGGCTGGAAAGAGAGGCCCTGGAGTGAGGTCACCTAGTGACATCAGGGCCCCCTGAACTGCACGTGAATACCCAAGAGTGTCACCTGTAGGGAATCCGTACCTGTGGTGTGTTCAGCTCAGCCCTTCCTCAGAAAATCCAGGTAGAGTTTCTAGAACTTTAGAATGCTCTGGTGTGCCTGGCCATGAGATCATAAGGGCCTTGGAATAGGGTGGGGGCCTCTGGGCCCCTCTGGGCCTCCATATCTTCCCCTCCCCTGAGGCCCCCTCTTCTTCCTGTGGGTAGTTTCTCCTTCCCACCTCCTGGCAGGTGGGAAGAAGGGGAAGGAGCCCCGTGGTGACCCAGATATTTCTGTCAGAACCATCCTGACCAAAGTGGCCCGTGTCACTGTACCCAGGAGGAAGTGGTGGGTAGGGAGGCTGAGCTGGGAGTTAGCAGCTGGGCAAGAGCACCATTTGCACCAGCAAATCTTCTGTGTGAATCTGAAAAGAGAACTTTGCCCTGATTGGTCCTGGGTTTGTAGGCAGGCAGGCTTGGTGGGTTGGCGGGTAGGGTGGGCAGAGAGGCTTGCTTTTCCTGCTGTCATCTACATCAGCCAGGGGCCCATTTGTCCCCAAACGGCCCAGAAGCTCCCTGCTGCCACACCCTTGCTTATGCGACATTTTATTCATTTAAGCACAAGAGAAAGGGTTCGGTGTGGCCCTACTGTGACTGGAACTAGAGAGGCCATCAGGAATGGAGGTAGCCTTCCGGTTGTCACCACTTGCTGTTCGTAGACCTCATGAATTCTCTCTCATGACGTCTATCTCTCTGCGTATCTGCTCTGTTCTCCCATCACTAATGACTGTCCCCTCTGTGTCCTCCAAGGTTCTGTTCTGGAGGGACTCAACTTCTTGCTAAACCTGCCACCAGTTTATTATTTAATTTTAAATATTAAGTAAATTCCTGACTCTGGGTATTCAGCCCCCTTCTTTTCACTCCTTCTACCTCTCCTTTTTGGACAATACAGCTTTTTGGTCCTAAGAGTCTAGACCCTGGAAAGCTTATTTATTCTGAGGGGCAAGGGAAGCCCCAAGCATTCACTCCTCAGTGAATATTTGCTGACTATATATTTACCTGCTCTGCTGCAGGCAGAGCACTTTCAGGTACTGGGGATACAGCAGTGAACAGCAACAACAATATTTCTGCCCTGGTGAAGTTCATATTCTAATAGGGAAAGTGGACAGGAAACAAGTAAATCAGATAGTATAAGCAGAAGCCTGTGAGTGCTAAGGAGAAAAGTTCAAAGAAGAGATCCAGGAACAAGCCATGAGGCTTTCTTGGGAAAGCCAAGCAAGAGAAGAGCAAGTGCAAAGGCCCTGAAGCAAAGGTGTGTTGGACAGACTGAAGAGCCAGGACAGCAGTGTAGTTGAAAAGGAGTGAGCAAGAGGGAGACTAGATTTCAGAAAGATAGTATGATATATCTGACACGTTAAGGCTTTCTAGGCCACAGTGAGAACTTTGGCTTGTATTTTGAGCGAAATGGGGAGCCACTGAAGGGTTTTGAGCAAGAAAGTAACATGATCTGACATCTATTTTTATTGTTATTTTTAAAATATTTATTTATTTATTTTGAGAGAGAGAGAGAGCAGGGGAGGGGCAGAGAGAGAAGAGAGAGAATCTCAAGCAGGCTCCTTACTGTCAGCACAGAGCCCAACACGGGGCTCCATCCCACAAACCCTGAGATCATGACCTGAGATGAAACCAAGAGTCAGATGCTTAACCAACTGAGCCACCCAGGGGCCCCATGGCTTATATCTTTAAAGGATCCTCCTGGCTGCTGTATGGAGAACAGACTATCACAGGGGCAAGATTGGAAGCAGAGGGACCAGTTAGGGGACTGCCACAAAATCCAGGCACTAGGTAATGGTGGCTCAGACCAAGGAATGAGCAGTGATGAAGATGAGAAATGGCTGGACACAAAATCTTGTTTAGTCTCCTGCGTGGAGCAAGAGAAAATTCTCTCTCATCGTCTACAGATGAACCTGTAGAAAAATAAGACATACTTGAAATCACTTTACCTTACACCAGACACAGAAGAGCTAAGGCATCCAGGCTGCTGGCTTCATCTTAGATGCCCAGATCCTGGGTAGCCCCAGAACTTCCCAGCATAGGCTCTCATGTCTTACTCCCTTGTGAGATGATATGTTTGAGTCCATTTTCATGGAACCATGAATCAATTGGTAAGTGGAGCAATTGAGCCATCCTGAAGAAAGCTGGCATCTTTTGGGTTCAGTCTGTCTGAGGCTACCTTGCCCTTGGCCAGCTGTCTCATGCCAGTACATCAGTTCCTTCCCTTCCCTTCCCTTCCCTTCCCTTCCCTTCCCTTCCCTTCCC
>NW_027529443.1:794896-800577 GCF_008692635.1 Crocuta crocuta | reverse complement strand
TCTTTCTTTCTTTCTTTCTTTCTTTCTTTCCCTCCTTCTCTTCTTCTTCCTCCTCCTCCTCCTCCTCTTTCTTCTTTAGAGAGAGAAAGGGTGCAAGTGAGCAAGGGGCAGAGAGAGAGAGAGAGAAGTGGGGCTCACCCAAAGCAGGGCTCACCTCATGTGCACTTGATGCGGGGCTCGAGCTCACAAACCCAGAGATCGTGACCTGAGCTGAAGTCAGATGCTTGACCGGCTGAGCCACCCAGGCACCTTCTTTTTTGTTCTTTTTTAAGATTTAATTTTTGGGGCACCTGGTTGGCTCAGTCGGTTAAGTGTCCGACTTCAGCTCAGGTCATGATCTCACGGTTCGTGGGTTTGAGCCCCGCGTCGGGCTCTGGGCTGACAGCTAGCTCAGAGCCTGGAGCCTGTTTCAGATTCTGTATCTCCCTCTCTCTCTCTGACCCTCCCCTGCTCACGCTGTCTCTCTCTCAGAAATAAATAAAACATTTAAAAATTAAAAAAAAAAAAGATTTAATTTTTAAGTAATCTCCACACCCAACATGGGGGTCGAGCTCGCAACCCCGAGGTCAAGAGTCACATGCCCACTGACTAAGCCGACCAGGCGCCCTGGGCACTGTCAGTGTCATACTGCTAATTTGATGCAGCCAAGATAACATCAAGCAGAAAGCACATTCTACTGCTTTCCTCAGAAGTGGGTGACAGCATGGCCAATGCTTTGAGTTTCATCAAGTCCCTCTCTAGATGCTTCATCTGTTTGCACACTGATGAGTCATTTGCTAAGTAAGAGTGCAGAGTATAGAGAGGCGACAAGGCCCTTGAAGACCATGCCAACAAGCTTGGAGATGATCGTGTGTATGCAAAAGGAGAATCATCAGAGGTTTTAAAGCCTGAGAAAGACATCGTCAGGTTTCTCAAGGTTAGTCTGGAATTCCCCAGGAGGTGGAACCTTCTCTAGAAGCAGGAGAGTGAAGGAAGGAAGAGCCGTAGTGGCAGTAAATTGTTTCCGTGAGAACTGATGAGAGTTTGAACAAATGGAATGGAATTGAGAGACCCCAATGGGCCCTCAGAGAACAATTTGAGATATGATGGAGGCCTGCGACTAAGGAAGCAGTGTGTGTGTGTGTGTGTGTGTGTGCGCGCGCGTGTGCGTGTGTGCACGCCCACAAGTGTGATCAAGGAACATCCTGCCTCAGGACTTGCCCACGAGGTCCCAGCCTCAGATCTCTGCTCTCCCCCCAGCTCTTCAGGGGGTCACCTGCTCTCTCCAACATAGAACTCCTGACTCCCTAGAAGACTTGGGGCTTACTTGTACTTTTGAGGCTTCCTCAGGCTTACAGTATTCAAACAGAAGGGGGGAAAATGTTCTTTTGTTCTTTTAAACTGAAAACCAGGGACACCTGGGTGGCTCAGTTGGTTGAGTATCCGATTCTTGATTTTGGCTCAGATCATGAGCCCAGGGTTGTGGAATGGAACGCTGCGTCAGGCTCTGTGCTAAGATTCTCTCTCTCTCTCTCTCTCCCCGCCCCTCGCCCCCACTCACTCTCACCCTCTCTCAATAAATAAATGAATTAACAAACAGAAAGTAAACGGTATACTTACCTGCTAAATCATACACATAGACTATAATCCAAGCAGTAGAGACTTTGAGATCATTTCCTGAATTCCTTCTATCCCAGGGGTTATTACTGATACACTTGAAGTTGCTGTAAACATAAGCCCTGATTCAAGAATCTAAATTTTGCAGAGGCCTAAAAGGTGGCCTCTTTACTCTGGAGAGGGCCAAATTGGCTATTAATTCTGGGTTAGAAGTTCTGTGGTAGGATAATTAGTTTTTCCAAACACGTCCAACCTGTATGGTTAATTACTAGAACTAATCATTTTTTGTCACAAAGAATGTATGGCTCTAAATTGTTACCAATGGTTATTTTTGAGATTTAGGAGTTGGGGTGGATGTTAAAAGAGAGTCTTTATCTTTTTACTTTACATGCTTCTGTAATGTTTCAATTTTTTAAAAAATATTTTATTTATTTTTGAGAGAGACAGAGAGTGAGTTGGGGAGGGGCAGAGAGAGAGAGAGGGAGACACAGAATCCCAAGCAGGCTCCAGACTCTGAGCGGTCAGCACAGAGCACTACAGGGGGCTCAAACTCATGAACCATGAGATCACAACCTGATCCGAAGTGGGACACTTAACTGACTGAGCCACCCAGGCACCCTGAATTTTTTAAAATTTTACACTTTTAAAAAATGTTTATTTATTTGTGAGAGAGAGAGAGATTGAGAATATGAGTGGGGGAGGGACAGAGAGAGGAGACACAGAACTCTCTAAACTGAAGTGGGTCGCTTAACTGATTGAGCCACGCAGGCATTCCTATAATGTTTGAATTTTTAAATGTATCTTCTTTTTTGTAATCTCAGAACAATGGAAAAGAATTTGGTCAGATGTAAATTTTATCAGCTGTAGAGAGGATCAAAGGAATCAGTCTGAATGATCTGATTTTAACTGAATTTGAAAAAGACTATCTGATGTTATTTAAGTACCAGGAGGCCACTTGTCACATTGTAGCTGCCTAGCAGCAGATTATAGATTATAGATAATCTGTCTGCAAAAGCCTTCCCCAGGGGCAGCTACTGGAAGTGGCTTTGCAAATTGAGCAGGATTTCCTCACAACAGAGGGAGAATCTAAAGGTCCTTCCCATTTTCCCATAAGCAAAGACAAGTTCCTCAATTCTGTTGTGTTTTTAACAATTTTTATTTTTTTAAATTACATAATTTATACATCCTCATTGTAAAAAAAAAGATCCAACAATATAGAAATATGTAAACCTTATTCTTCAGTGTTTGGGAGTTTGGCTGTGTGTCTTTTCAGATTTTTTATACGTGCATGCACGTGAACAATTTCAACTTCCGGTTTTCATTTTTTATTTTTAGTTATTTATTTATTTTTAAATCATTTTATTATTTTTTATTTATTCCAGTCAATGTCAAATAATTGTGATTCTAACATCTTGACCCAATTTCTGATTTTATTTATTTCTAGGAGAGAGCGAGCGAGACAGCGTGAGCAGGGGAGGGTCAGAGAGAGAGGGAGTCACAGACTGAAACAGGCTCCAGGCTCTGAGCTGGCAGTCAGCACAGAGCCCGACGCGGGGCTCGAACCCACGAACCGCGAGATCATGACCTAAGCGAAAGTCGGACGCTTAACCGACTAAGCCACCCAGGCGCCCCCGGTTTTCATTTTTTAAAGATGGAATTCATATACCGTAAACCTCACCACTTATTTATTTATTTTTTAAATGTTTGTTTATTTTTGAGAGAGACAAAAGGTGAGCAGGGGAGGGGCAGAGAGAGAGGGAGACACAGAATCCAAAGCAGGTTCTAGGCTCTGAGGTGTCAGCTGTCAACCTGACGACCTGAGTTGAAGTTGGACGCTTAGCCAACGAGAATAGACACCTAGGCGCCCCTTAGTTTGATTTGCATTTCCCTAACGACTAATGACATTGAGCATCTTTTCTATGTCAGTGGCTATTTATATGTCATCTTCAGAGAAATGTTTATTTAAATTCTTTGCCCATTTGAAAAGCTGGGTTATTTGACTTTTTACTGTTGTGTCACAGGAGGTCTTTGCATATTCTGGATACAAGTCCTGTATCAGATATGTGATTTCCAAATATGTTCTCCCTTCTGGGGATATTTTTTTTTTTTTTGAATGAAAATAAGTCACTAAATACACTGTCTGTAACTTGCTCTTTTTCTTCAACAGTGTATTATGGGCATCTTTCAATGTCAAGAGAGCGCGATCTCATTCTTTTCTTTCTCTTACCTTATTTCTTTCCTTTCTCTCTCTTTTTTCCCCCCCGGTGGCATTCCATTATGTTTGTACCACAGTTAATTTGACCAGTCTCCTACTGAGCTTTACAGAGTCTTCAGTTTGCGTGTTGGTGAAAGACAACAAATCAGCAGCTCTAGAGCAGAAGACGCAGTCATCTACCTACTGTGTTGTCTGCTCCTGGATGATGTGAAAATGCAAGCAGGCACAGGAAATGTCTCTAACCTGCTTATACTTCCTCTCAACCATGCGGTTTCACAACCCTTACAGGCTCGCCCCCACCCAGTGTCACCAGCCTGGCGCCTCTGTGAGAAAGTCCCACTGCAA
Organism: Crocuta crocuta; assembly: GCF_008692635.1. Taxonomy (NCBI): domain Eukaryota; kingdom Metazoa; phylum Chordata; class Mammalia; order Carnivora; family Hyaenidae; genus Crocuta; species Crocuta crocuta. Next base: position 796,421 of record NW_027529443.1, on the reverse strand, counting down.
GAGGCCCCGGGGCATTATCATTTTCCTCTTTCACCCTGTCTGGGCCGTCAGCAAATCCCAAGGGCTCTCTGAACCTGGAGCCTTCCTTGGTCGGGTCCCTCCAGCCGCTTGAAGGATGAACTCCTGCATCATCATAATGAGGCTGCTGCTTTCTGGGCCCTTTTTCTTTGGTAGGCAAGGGGAAAACGGGGGGCAGGGGAAGAGGGGACATGCGTCTGTGGCCAGGGAAAGGGTGGAGCTTTGTGGAACTGGAGTAACTGAGGAGCTACTTTAAGCTTGGGAATGAATGGTCACAGGCGACATGAGGGTTAGGAATCTTGGAGGGAGAAGGGGGAAAGGAAAGAAAGAGTCCAAAGGAGAGGCGAGGTGTAGAGGGAAAGACAGAGAAGGGAGACACGGGTGGCAACAGAGATGTGGAGTGAGGCCTCACGAAGAGGCAGACGGCTAATGGGTACCGGGCGCTGGGCTGCGGTCTGGTCCTGCCCATGGCACCACCGTGCGCCATCTCAGCCCCTCGCCCTTTCTGGAGGTCAGTCCATTCACCTGCCACCCTAGGGTGCTGTGGAAATAAGCCTGATGCCTGGAAGGAAAGCAGGGACAGAAAGGACACTTAGGGGCTCGCAGAAGATGCCTTGGCTGCTTGAGGTGGGGGGAGGCATGGGGGAATCTGAGAGCTAACGGCTAAGGAAGAGCCTGGGGCACGGTGGGGTGGGCAGGAAGGGAGCATTCGATGAGAGGCAGCTTCACAGAAATCAGGGGATCCCCAAGCTCTTAATTATCCTGGGCCACAGGCCCAAGGGAGAAGTGGGTGCGTAGGGAGATGCACCCTGCTATGGGGCAACCGCATCGCTTTGGGGGCACCTTCCATCTGCCACTATCTCACGGACCTCCGCCTTATCCTTCCTTCTTTGCTGAGAGGTCAAATGGGCTCCGGGTAGTAGGGAGCCGCTCCTTTCAAATTTCCCCAGAGTCAAGGCCGTCAAAGGGGAAGCCCAAGGGGCAAGGTCCGGCTCCTCCCGGGGTGCAGGCAGCTGGCCGCGGAGGCTGCGGAGGACTTTGTGGGTGGCCCACCCACTTAGGGCACGTGGGCGCCGGCCAATCGGTGCCCGCGGCTCCGGGGGCGCGTGCGGGGTCGCTGACCGGCGGAAGCGGCTGACCGCACCCCCTGGCCTCCCTCAGCCCCGGCCTTCTGCTACAACCTGGAAGTGCGGCACGTGCAAAACTTCTCGTTCCCACACGCCGGGAGGCATTTTGGGTACCGCGTTCTGCAAGTTGGAGACTGGTGAGCTGCCTCCCCAGGCCCTCCCTGCCCTGCAGAGTCCAGACNTCTTGCAAGCTCCACATAAGTGCCTGATGGAAATTATCACAGCCCCTAAATGTCTTTGCAACACTTCCTAGATTCCCCACTCGCGCTCTGACTGGGCAGTGAGCCCCATGAGGCTGGGATTTTGTTTCTCTTCCCCACTCCCCAATCCCCACCCCCACCCCCGGCTCATCCCCAGCACATATATACCCCAGCCCAGCG
>NW_027529443.1:745702-794715 GCF_008692635.1 Crocuta crocuta | reverse complement strand
CGAGCCCAGCGCATAGTAGATATGCTGTAAGTGACTTTTGAATTGGTGACTGATTGAACGAACTCATAATGTGACATCGTGCCACACCATTCTCTGGACCTGTTTTTCTAGCCTATAAATGGAAAAAGATCCTTAACATTCTAGAATTTTGGCATACTGGGTTTTTTCTCTGGGATTCAATAGCGAAGAGGTAGGGGCTGAGGACCCTCCCTGAAGGGGAGTGGCTGCATTGCTTTGAGATCCAAATGGATCTGAACCCTCCCTACCCCCTGGGTGGGAGTGGGTGGGTAAAAACGGGACAACTCCATCTCACAGGTGAGATTTCTCATCAGGGTTGTCGTGGGAGCTCCAGGTGAGGGGAACAGCACAGGAAACCTCTATCAGTGCCAGCCAGGCACTGGCCACTGCGTACCACTCAGCCTGCATGGTGAGTAGCCAGTGACAAGCCTGGGAGGTAAGGTGTCCCAGGGACATTAGGCTGGCCCACCGTACCTGGGTTGCCTCAATTGCTCCAGACCAATCTCCTGATGTCTACAGGTTCCAACTATACCTCCAGGTACCTGGGAATGACCCTGGCAACAGACTCCACACAGGGAAGCCTTTTGGTAAGAATTTTCTATAGTGTGGGGCGCCTGGGTGGCTTAGTCGGTTGGGCGTCCGACTTTCGCTTAGGTCATGATCTCGCGGTTCGTGGGTTCGAGCCCCGCGTCGGGCTCTGTGCTGACTGCCAGCTCGGAGCCTGGAGCCTGTTTCAGTCTGTGGCTCCCTCTCTCTCTGACCCTCCCCTGCTCACGCTCTCTCTCTCTCTCTCCTATAAATAAATAAAAAAATTAAAAAAAAAAGAGTTTTCTATAGTGTGACATCAGGGCCCGTGAAACTTGATGCTAAGAAAGAAAGATTGAAAAAAAGGAAGGGAAATGGAATAAAGATCCTATAGATGATTAAAGGCAATAGAGATTCTGATTCAAGCAGTGTTTATTAAGAACTGAGTATGAGCCGGCTATTTAAAAAAAATTTTTTTAACATTTTTACTTATTGTTGAGAGACAGAGTATGAGCATGGGACGGCAGAGAGAGGGAGACACAGAATCTGATGGAGGCTCCAGGCTCTGAGCTGTCAGCACAGAGCCAGACATGGGGCTCGAACTTGCAAACCGTGAGATCATGACCTGCGCCAAAGTCGGATGCTTAACTGACTGAGCCACCCAGAAGTCGCTGAACCTGCTATTTTTGAGATCTAATATCAGTTTTTCTCCAAATATGAAATACCTATGGCCCCTGATATACAAAGATGATTTTTGGTGGTACACAAACTGTTAATGTTTTATAGTTATATTTGTATTTAATGATTTTTTAGGAACATCAAATTCATGATTTCTTGGATTGAATTGCTGGGGATGAGGCTAAGGTTTAAAAAAAGTAAATTTAAAGTAAATAAAATATCAAATAAATAATAGTATGCCCGAGACACCCACATGACAGAAATTGTCCTGTGGTACACAAATTCCTGAAGTTTGGGAGTCGTTCCTTTATCTTTTTTAACCCTTAAGACACTCGGGTGAGATAGGCATCAGCACACACATTTTACTCATGAGGAAGCAAAGCCAAAGCGGCTAAGAAACTTGGCCAAGAACACATGGTTTTATTTTTTTTAATTAAGTTTATTTATTGGTGGGGGGAGGGCAGGGAGAGAGAGAGAATCCCAAGCAGGCTCCACATGGGCAGCACAGAGCCCAACGTGGGGCTCGAACTCACAAACCACGAGATCATGACATGAGCTGAAATCAAGAGTCAGGCGCTCAACCAACTGAGCCACCTAGGTGCCCCTAGGTCACATGGTTTTAAAGAGGTAGAGCCAGGATTTGAATCAAGTTCCCATTTGACTGTAAGCCCATTGGTCTTTACAGTTCACCTCAGCAGCATCTTCTGACACAGGCATATGAGAAATAGAAGGCTGGCTGAGTGAAATATTGATCCAGCATTTAATCTGAGTTTGTTTAATTAGCTGTTATTAACATGCCAGCCAGTGTGTTGGGTTCTGATGGGGTCAGAGGAGTGAGATACAAAGATGACATGTGCTCTGACTTTCAAGAAAATTGCAGCTTGAAAGATAGTCATAAATGAAAGAAAGAACACTGTATATTCTGAGAATAGTGAGTGATTTGGCTTAAACACAGAATGTGGGATTGGGAATGGAAGAAGAGGGGCCTGCAAATGTAGGGCAGTGCTCAACTGTGAACAATGTGCATGCCAAACTCAGGAGTTTAGACTCTGTCCTATAGGCAGTGAGCATCCACTGACATACGGCGTTAGTTGGAGGAAGGGCGAGGTGGCTATAAATAACCTGGAGGCAGAAGGATGCCTCAGTTGGCTCAGTTGGTTAAGCGTCCAACTTCGGTTCAGATCGTGATCTCGTGGTGTGTGAGTTCGAGCCCCGAGTCAGGCTCTGCGCTGACAACTCCAAGTCTCCTCAGATTCTCTGTCTCCCTCTCTCTCTGCCCCTCCTCTGCTCTCTCTCTCTCTTTAAAATAAATAAATACTTATTAAAAAGAAAGAAAGAAACCTGGAGGCAGAACTCCCTTGCCTTGTCACCAGTTGGATGTAGGGAGTGAGGTTAGGGGACGATGACTCTGAAAGTTCTTGTTCTTGGCTGCGATGATGCCCAAAAGATACACAGGAAAAGGAAGCCCTAACCTTTCTTTTTTTTAACCTTTGCTTCCTTCAGGCCTGTGACCCTGGGCTGTCTCGGACATGTGACCACAATGTTTATCTAAGTGGCCTGTGTTACCTTTTCCAGCAGAATCTGAGGGATCCTCCGCTGCAAGGGCGCCCTGGTTATCAGGGTAAGGAGCTGGGGATCCATTGGGTAAAAATCTCTCCCAAGTGGCTGCTCAAAGGAGGGAACCAGCATGGGCAGGCCAACCCATGGAGCCACTTCACCAAGTCCCCTTGTGTCTGGCCTCTGTAGAGTGTATAAAGGGCAACGTAGACTTGGTATTTCTGTTTGATGGTTCAATGAGCCTGCAGCAAGATGAATTTCAGAAAATTCTGGACTTCATGAAGGATGTGATGAGGAAACTCAGCAACTCTTCCTACCAGGTAAATATATTCATTTGTTTTTCTGTTTGTGGGCCACGCGTGCCTGCTTGAGCTAGCTTAAGGCATAAAAGAAAAATTTGGTATGAGGTGTCTCCAGAACCGAAAGCCATGCTTGTAACTGGACCTCTGGAAGAGTCAAGAATCAGGAAGTAAAAAGCTTCCAGGATTTTCATTAGTTCTTCTTTTCTGTTTCTTTTTGGCTTTTGCTTCCCTCTTCTTTCTTGCAGACTAGCTCCCTCAGCTTCTTTGGATCACATGANGTTTTTTTTTTTTTTTTTTTTTTTTTTTTTTGGTCCTCTCAACCAACCCCTCCCTCTGCAGATTCCAAATTTCTGGAGAATAGATTCTGACTGGCCTAGCCTCAGTCAAGTGGCCCTCTGTGGCCCAACCGGCTGTAGCCGGTTTAGCAGGGTCATTCAGCAGAAATATGGTTACTAAGAACCATCCCCACTGGTGAGGCAGGCTGACCCAGACGATAGGAGTTCAGCAGACAGCACTACGTAAGGGATCAGAGGTTTATTTAATTTTATTTCTGTGTTTGTGTATATATTACCTCATTTTCAAGAGAACGCTCTGAGACAGGAATGTGGAGTTGGGTTCCCCAGATCTCAGATAAGAAATAGATTGGAGGGACGCCTGGGTGGCTCAGTCGGTTAAGCGTCTGACTTTGACTCAGGTCATGATCTCATGGTTCGTGCGTTCGAGCCCCGCGTCAGGCTCTGTGCTGACAGCTAGCTCAGAGCCTGGAGCCTGCTTCGGATTCTGTGTCTCCCTCTCTCTCTGACCCTCCCCTGCTTGCTCATGCTCTCCCCCCGCTCTCCGAAATAAATAAAAAAACATTAAAAATTTAAAAAAAAAGAAATAGATTGGAGCACACTCGGCAATCAAAAAAGCATGACATCTTGCCATTTGCAACTACATGGATGGAACTAGAGGGTATTAAGCTAAGCGAAGTTAGTCAGTCAGAAAAAGACAAACATCACATGACTTCACTCATATGAGGACTTTAAGATACAAAACAGATGAACATGAGGGAAGGGAAGCAAAAATAATATAAAAACAGGGAGGGAGACAAAACATAAGAGACTCTTGAACATAGGGAACAAACAGAGGGTTGCTGGAGGGGGGGACGGGCTAAATGGGTCAAGGGCATTAAGGAATCTACTCCTGAAATCAATGTTACACTCTATGCTAACTAACTGGGATGTAAATTAAAAGAAAGAGAGAAAGAAAGAGAGGGAGAGAGATCGGAGTAGACAAGTGGGAAGGGATACGTAATGACATTTCATCTCTTCCTTCTTTTTCTAGTTTGCTGCTGTTCAGTTTTCCACGGAGTGCAAAACAGAATTTAATTTCTTGGATTATGTTAGGGTGAAGAACCCTGATATTCTGCTGGGCAAAGTAGAACACATGCAGCTGTTGACCAATACCTTTCAGGCCATCAACTATGTCATGTGAGTCCTCTCATCATTGGCTTCTTCAGGTCGCAGGGTGTAAAAACTCAACAGGTGGGCTCAGCAAGGGGCGGGCTATTGTAGGAATTCAAGTGGAGCTATTTTAGTACAGTTTATTTTCACTTCTTTCTGTAAGTAACAGAAATCTACTTTATACTAATGAAATCCCCAAGGTCACTTCTTGGGAGGATGCAGGGAGAGCTCATGAACCTCTAGGACGGGAGTATTGCCAGACCTCAGGAGGAACTAGAATCAAGACTTGATTCTGAAAGTGGGGCGCCTGCGTGGCCTAGTCGGTGAAGCGTCCGACTTTTGCTTAGGTCATGATCTCACGGTTCGTGGGTTCGAGCCCCGCGTTGGGCTCTGTACTGACTGCCAGCTCAGAGCCTGGAGCCTATTTCGGAGTCTGTGTCTCCCTCTCTCTCTGACCCTCCCCTGTTCACGCTATCTCTCTCTCCTAGAAATAAATAAAAATATTTAAAAAAAAAAGACTTAATTCTGAAAGTGATTGTGAACATGGCAGCCACGGTAGAATCCCATTGTAGATGGCGATCAGCTTCTAAAGTCTGCTTGTGAACAAAAATCCCTGGTAGTCAAAATTGTCCTTGACGATTTCCTTGAATTGTTCTAAAATTCAACATATTCAAGTCCACCTTGGACACTAGCATATCCTGATTTCCTAAGTCTACTATAGAAGTTTTTTCCCCCAGAGTTGAACCAGATGGCTTTGTTTATTGCTGTTGTTGTTTTTGGTGCAAAAAAGGTGGTTTTATTAAAGCATGGGGACAAGATCCATGGACAGAAAGAGCTGCCAGATGGCTGTGTTTAAACTGAGGCCTAGATGGGAGCATCTAGGTGGCTCAATCAATCGGTTAAGCATCCGACTTTGGCTAAGGTCAATCTCGCAGTTCATGAGTTTGAACACCACATCGGGCTCTGTGTTGACACCTCAGAGCCTGGAGCCTGCTTTGGATTCTGTGTCTCATTCTCCGTCTGCATCTCCCCTGATTGTGCTCTGTCTCTCCCTGTCTCTCAAAAAAACAAATAAACGTAGAACATAAAAAAATAAAAATAAATAAATTGAGGCCTAGATGAATGTAGTTGGAGTGTGTTGAAGAGCCATACTATATATTCTATTCTATTCTATTCTATTCTATTCTATTCTATTCTATTCTATTCTTAAAGATAATAAACAAGACATTTACTTTTCATACTTGCCTGGGGGAAAGGAGAAAAGTCAGTTTCTTTCCCAGACCACCCAGTGATGGTCTTTCTGAAGGAGTCACCCTCCATCCCACAGAATTGGATAGGTTGCCTGATCTGAGGGCTTTGTACTTTTAATTCATGAAGAGAACTTCCTTTGACGACAGTGATCAAAGGGTGAGTCTTTGTGGGCGCTTTTGCTGGTGCACAACCAGACTCCCCCTCTGAGTGAAGCTTTCCCCACCCTGGCCACACAGATAGGGTGTCTCTCCTGTGTGTGTTTTGCCGTGCAGGGTATGATTCCCCCTGGCATGGAAACTCTTCCTGCACTGTATGCATCCTAGGGTTTCAGGCTGGTGTGAACTCTGGTGTGAATGGTGTGAACTCTGGTATGAACAATTCAGCTTCCTTTCTGACTGAAGGCTTTTCTACGCTGATAACATCTATAGGGCTTCTCGCTGCTGTGGACCCTTCTTTGAACAGCAAGGTTACTTTGATTCCTGAGGCTTCTCTGACAAATAGCACACTCGTAGGGTTTCCATCCAGTGTGGAGTCTTTCATGAACGGCCCCAGACTACCTCTTCCTGTAGAATCTTCCAGCAGTGTCTTTGACTCTGGGAATTTTTGTTCCAGCTTCTCTCTTCCAAAAGGGCCCGGGAATCCCTTTCAGAATCCTGCAGCCTCAGAGTGAACAAATTTGTGTTGGCCTCCTGTCTTCACGTGCACTGAAAAATGCTACACGTTGGGCATATCCTCCATGGCAGTCCATCAGGGGAGCTGTTGGAAATCCAAACATGTCTATGCCTGTTGTATGACCTGCATTTCACCTCTTCGAGTGATTCTTCCGTGGGTTGTTCTCAGACACCACAGTGGTGCACGCCCACAGACAGACAAAAGCTAGCACACAGCTGATAGCAGCACCAGCACAAGCAGACCAAACTACAACTCCCAGGAGCCCATTTGTTTGTTTCATTCATTCATTCATTCATTCATTCAACTTAATTTTTTTAAGTAGGCTCCGTGCCCATCGTGGGGCTTGAACTAGCAACCCCGAGAATTCAGTTGAGATTTGCATGCTGTACCAGCTGAGACAGCCAGCCTCCCCCCGTGTTGTATAATTTAAAAATATCTATCTTGGGGCACCTGGGTGGCTCAGTTGGTTAAGTGTCCCCCATTGGCTCAGGTCATGATCTTGTAGACCGTGGATTTCACGCCCCACGTTGGGCTCTGTGCTGACAGCTTGGAGCCTGGAGCCTGCTTCGGATTCTGTGTCTCCCTCTCTCTCTGCCCCTCTCTGCCCTTGCACTCTGTCTCTCTCTCGAAAGTGAAGAAACATTAAAAAGAAATTTTAAGGCCTATATTTATTTTTTTATTTTGAGAGAAAGAGACAGCAAGAATGGGGGAGGGGGCAGAGCGGGAGGGAGAGAGAGAGAATCCCAAACATGCTCGGCGCTGCCAGCACAGAGCCCGACATGGGGCTCAGACCCATGAAACCGTGAGATCATGGCCTGAGCCCAAACCAAGAGTTTGATGCTTAACTGAGTCAGCCATAAATACCCATCTTTAAACATTAAAGTGGCCGTGGAAACTGGAAATGTGGAAAAGTGGAAGCAATTTGGGGAATAAGAGAGTTATGTCTTCCGTCTCATGCTCCCCCTGGGCACACACTCAAATTGAGTGAAAGAGCAGCATGGACCTCCTGTTCTATGGCGCTTGTTTTTCACATTTTCACTCCTTTGCTGGGTACGTATAGTTGAATTTGCATAAGTTAAACGTGTGTGTGATGCGTGTCCTTAAGACTCTACAGATGTGTGTCCACCTCTTTTCTTCTGGGGCTCACTTGACCGGTTCTGTCTGCTTCATTCTTCCCTGTCAATAGACAGCTTTGGCAGGTGCATGGCAAGCCGTGTCCACGGACAAAATGGCAGCCTCAGTTCCTTAGTTCGGATGAGCTTCTGGGAGAGAAAATCTGATTGGCTGAACCTGGGTTAGATGTCCACAGGTCCATCCAGCTCTGCTTTATGGTATAAATCACAGCACAGATGTGGATTCTGGGGTCCCATCTCTGTGGGAAGGGGCAGTTTCTTAGAGAAAGAGGTCATGATAGGATGGGAAGATCCAAAAAGTGTCAACTGTGGAAGCAAAAAGGAGCAGTCATAGAAATGTATTTTATAAATATTTCTTGACTACCTGAGTGTGTGCTAGGCAGTATTCAAGGTCAGAAGTTGGCTAATTTTTTCTGAAAAGGGTTGGATAGTATATTTTAGGCTTTCTGGCCACGTATAGTATCTCTTTCATAGTCTTCTTTGTTTTTGTAACTCTTTTAAAATATATATAAAAACCACGTTTAGCGCAGGAACCATACAGAAACAAGCTGTGGGCTGGCTTTGGCCACGTTTGGCCATGTTTGTCATGCCATGAATATAGCAGTGAATGAAACAAAAATCTCTACCCTTTTGAGGTTCAACATCGTATTAGGGGAGAGAAATGCAACAGACGGGATAAAGAAGTCAATTAGATAATACAGTAGAAGATGTAAGTTTTACAAAGAAAAATAAAGCAATATTCGGTAGGAAGATGAGGAAAGTTTCCCTGTGAGCAAAGACTCGTTGAAGGGGAGGAAGCAGCCATGTGGATACCTGGGGGGAAGGTTCCAGGCAGAAGGAACAGCAAAGGCCCTGAGATGACAACATGCTTGGGAGACTCCAAGAACAACCAGGTCATCAGTGTGAATGGAGAGAGTTAAGTAAGGACGAAAGTACTAGAAGGTGAGGTCAGAGAGAATCCAAGCACTTAGGGACTTGGAGACCAATAGCAAGGACTTTCGCTTTTCCTCTAAGTGAGATGAGAAGTCCATTGGAGGTTTTGAGCAGAGGAGTGATCGTCTGATTTATGTGTTTAAAAGGATCTCTCTGGCTGCGAGGCTGATATTAACCTGTGGAGGGGGCAGGGGTGGGATCAGGGAGGCCAGGTAGGAGGCTATTGAAAAATCCAGATGAGAAGTGATGGTGGTTTAAACCAGGGTGGAAATCCATGAACAAGAGCCATGAGAGGCCATGTCTGTGTGGATGGAGTTGGGGGAACAGTTTGCATCCAGGATAGAACAGGGGTCTCAGCCCCGCCTGTCAGAGCTCCTCCATTCTAAAACTTCCAGGGGGCTTTCCTGCCCTCCCTTCTGGGTGTCTCCTCCACCTGCTGCTGCAGCCCCTCCGTGTGACTTTGTGCTTCTGCTCCCAAAGCAGGTCATGTCATCATAAGTCAGGGGTTGCAGACTGGCTACTCTTGGATTAATTATCCATCTCTGTTGGCTGTGGGGTGGGGAGGGAAGGCTCAGATGGTGCAAGTAGACGTGCTGTCCCAGCAGAAGCCATGGGCACCCTGTCTTGCTTCAGAAGGAGGCCGTGGACAGGTGGGACTTTGGAGCCTTGGCCTGTCCGATATTCAGTACTCCCGTCTTCCTTTTATGTCACATGCACTGAGCCCTACTGTGTCAGGAGCCAGAGACACAACAGCAAACCAGACGTGGGCCTTCCTTGAGGAACTCGTGGTTTGGGGAAAACTGCCATGGAAACAAGTCACTTCAGTCCCCTGGGACACCTGCTGTTGCAGAGATCTACAGGCGGCCCGGTGATGGTGGGGGGTGGGGGGTGCTATATTAGCTTGCTCAGGGAAAAGTGACTTCCCGGTTTGCTCCAGCCATGGAGCTCATTTTCCGCACTGAAATCTCACCTGGATCCCCAGCACGTCCAACTGGTGAAAGAGTAGTTGCCATGTGGTTGAACTGGAAAATAGGAAGCCCAGATATCTCCTCAGAAAGCCTCCTGAGTCGGTGCCCATGGGCTCTGGGACAGCCTCCTGGCCGCCCAGAACTCCGTCGGAGACCACGGGTTCAGGGGGAAAGGTGTGGCAGCAAGGGCGACATAGGAGGTTCAGCAGAGACCTTTGAAGGCTTGGAATATCTGCCTGGGGGCTGGGAGAAGGGCTTTTGCATAATCAGCAGGACAGTGACTTAATGAATTGGGGGAGTGGGGGGGAGACATCATGATCTGGGGGAGTCTTTTACATCCCCTGCCTTCTTGGACACAGGAAAGAGGTATTCCAGCAAGACCGGGGGGCTCGGCCAGATGCCACCAAAGTGCTTATCATCATCACTGACGGGGAAGCCACTGACCCAGAAAACAACATTGACTCGGCCAAAGACACTGTCCGCTACATCATTGGGGTATGGGCCCCGGCCCCTGGCTCGTCCTATCTTTTCCTCTCCTATTCCCGAACCCCGCTCCCCTTTCTCCTTGGGGCCAGGGCTTCGTGAAGATATTAGAAAATTGGTCTGTGGTTCTGGAATGCCAGCTCTCCACTCTTCACTCCCCCACAGATTGGAAAGCAGTTTGAAAACGAGAAAAGTCAGGAAACGCTCCACAAATTTGCCTCAAAACCTGCGAAGGAGTTTGTAAAGATTCTGGACACGTTTGAGAAGCTTAAAGGTCTGTTCACTGAGCTGCAGAAGAAGATCTATGACATTGAGGGTGAGTGGCAGACCCGGGGAGAGGGAGTCCTGGAAGTTGTTTACCCAGATAAATCAGCCTCTGTTTCCCTATGAAATACCATCTTCTTTGGAAAGACCATCAACTTGGTCTGGGGTGGAGCCAGAATTGACCCCTGCCTTGCTAATGTCAGCTGAAGGCTCTGGAAGGACTATAATTCTGCCCCTTCGCCTCACCCCAGCTCCCTCGTTTTTACTTATCTTCAAATTACTTAAGATGGGCAAGCGGGCAGCGGCTGAGTGCAGAGAGCCCACGGGCCTTCTTGGCCCAGAATAAGGAAAGGTTTTGAAGACTTGCTTTGGAAGAGTAATTCCCCAGGAATCTAGTCTGCTGAAAGGTGCACGATTCTTTCTGGCAGGGCCCGTTTGCTCGGACACAGGCTTGGAGTTCGGTTCAGTTGAAGAAGCAACACATATATAAGGGACTCAAGAATCCACTGTCAGGGCACCTGGGTGGTTCAGTTGGTTAAGTGTCTGACTCCGGATTTTAACTCAGGTCGTGATCTCTCGGTTCGCGAGTTTGAGCCCCTCATCAGGATCCATGCTAACAGTGTGGCCTCATTTGGATTCCGTCTCTTCCCCTCTCTCTCTCTGACCCTCCCTACTCTCTCTCTCTCCAAAGAAATAACAAACTTAAAAAATATATATCTATTTTGCCTGTGCTGTGTGACCTCAGCCAGGTCAGTTTCTCTCCCTCAGGCTCATTCTCTGCTGAATGGTGATAATCCCAATCTCAAAGTGCTGGAAGGTTTTCGTTTCCCAGGGCTGCTGTAACAGAGTGCCAAAACCCGAGTGGCTTAAAGCAACAGAAATTTACCATCTTGCAGTCCTGGAGGCCGGAAGTCAGAAATCAAGGGTTCTGCAGGGATATGCTCTTTCGGAAGGTTCTAGAAGAGAGCACTTCCTTGCCTCTCCTAACTTGTGGTGTTCCCGCAGTCCCTGGCATCCCTTGGCTTGTAGCCACATCACTTCTGCCAGCTGGCCATCTTCTCCCTGTGTGTCTGTCTTCACATTGTCTTCTCTGTGTGCGTGTCCGTCTCTCTGTGTCCAAATATCCTCTTTTTATAAGGACACCAGTCATATTGGATGGAAGCCCACCCCAGTGACCACGTTTTAGTTTGGTTTCAGTGCAAAGACCCTATTTCCAAACAAGGTCACATTCTGAAGTACTAGGGGTTGGGACATGAAAATATCTTTTCTTACAGCACAGAGTTCAGGCCCTAACCACTGCTTAGCAGAGTGCTTGGTACCTTGTAGGCAGTGTATAAATCGCAGCTCTGATCCTCTATCCTAACTTGCCCTTCCTCATGCTCCAGATGATGTTTTATTTTATTATTTTGTTTCATTTATTTTATTTTATTATTTTATATTTTATTTTATTTCATTTTATTTATCCCAAATCTGTTTCTTGGGATAGTTCCCCACTCATGTTGACCCGGGGGGCTTTTAGTGCTGCTTCCATCTGAAGAAGCATCCTTCCATGAGCCTCCATTGTCCTGCTGTGGCTGGACAGGGGTGCAGCAGCCCACAGACAGCACCGCCGTCTGCACATGGCTGAACCTGGCGGTGATTCTGTAGCGTCCATGAAGTAGGAGTTGGGGCTCTGCGCCATGTGCTTCTTCTTGTGCTTCCTCTCCTCCGCTTCTGGGGACCGGGGCAGGGGGTCCTTCATGGGAGGCATGTTCTCGCGGGCAGGTCGTGACTGCCAGAAAGGCTCCGGACCACGTTTCAGATGCCACTGCCTCGGACGAGCTCTCGCTGAACTCGAGTCTAGGCTGGGGGCCGCGGTAACGGCTGTGTGTTCCCTATCCTGGCCCCTGAGACTTCCGTTGTATTAAATCTGCTCCGTGTCTGCCTCCCACGCCACACTGTGAGGTCTGTCATAGCAAGCGTTGTCTCTGCCTTTTCACCGCTGTGTCCCTGGCACCAAATCTTTAGTTGCTATAAATATTTATTAAGAGGATGAACAAATCTTCACAGTAATCGTCGTGTTTCTTGAAAGTTTCCAGGTAATAGTTTCTCTGTATCATGTAATTCATTGCTCCACCTTGCAAGGCTGGTGGGATGGTTTTCATTTTATTAATTCATGCCTGCACCAAGCGGGTACTAGGGGCCGTGAATAAGGAACTCGGGGATCGTCCACTGGGAGCTCATATTCAGGTTAGATAAAGAAAGAAAACGAACAGGATAATTAGAGATTATGATAAGTGCTGTAAAGAAAATGAATAAACTGGATTGAAAGGTTTATGGGGAGAAGTGGAGGAAGCCACTTTAGACAGGCTTTTCATTCTAGATGCCTTTTTTTTTTTTTAAATGATGGTAAAATTCACTCTGACATGACATTTGAGCTGAGACACAAAAGATGAGAATCAAACAGCCATGTGAGGATTGTGGGCAAAGAGCCTTATCATCAGAGAAGCCGGGCCGGAGGTAGGGGGTGGGCGGGTAGCTGGAGAAAAAGGTCACATGTTAGGAGTGTGGTGTGTAAAAGAGAGAAGGTTGGAGAGGTAGGCAAGGGCCTTCCAGTTCCCCATAAAAAGCTTGGGTTTTAATCTAAAGAGTGATGGCAGGAGCGCCTGGGTGGCTCAGTCGGTTAAGCTTCTGACTCTTGATTTCGGCTCAGGTCATGATCTCCTGGTTTGTGGGTTTGAGCCCCGCATTGGTCTCCCTGCTGACAGTGCAGAGCCTGCTTGGGATTCTCTCTCTCCCTCTCTCTCTGCCTCTCCCCTGCTTGCATTCTCTCTCAAAATAAACTTAAAAAAAAAAAAATAGGGACGGCAGTGTGGCTCAGTCAGTTAAATAGCTGACTTCGGCTCAGGTCATGATCTCACCATTCATGAGTTTGAGCCCCACATCGGGGTCTGTGCTGACAGCTCAGAGCCTGGAGCCCGCCTTGGATTCTGTGTCTCCCTCTCTCTCTTTGCCCTTCCTCCCACTCGCACTCTGCTTTCTATCTCTCAAAATAAATAAGCCTTAAAAAATTTTTTTAATAAAAAATAAAGAGCCATGGCAAGTAACAAAGAGTTTTTTAAGAAAGGGAGCTATGTGGTCTCATATACAATTTTTAAAAAGATTACTCCAGGGGCACCTTGGTGGCTCAGTCGGTTAAGCCTACGACTCTTGGTTTCAACTCAGGTCATGATCTCACGGTTCATGAGTTTGAGCCCCGCATCGGGCTCCTTGCTGTCAGTGCAGAGCCTGCTTGGGATTCTCTCTCCTTCTCTCTCTGGCCCTCCCCTGCTCGTTCTCTGTCTCAAAATAAATAAATAAATAAACTTTAAAAAAAATTAAAAAAGATTACTCCAGCTTGCTCTGTGGAAAATAGATATGACAAGAGGAAGAAGGAAGTCAGGGATCAAGTATGTAAGCTGCTGCAGTAGCCAGGCTAGGGAGGAGGGGGGCTTGGACCCGTGTGGCGGCAGTACTGACTATCTGGAGAAGGGGGCAGATGCGCTGAAGGTAGAACCTTCCTGACTTGGTGACATGTTGGAGGAAGAACAGAGAGAAGGGACGAATCAGTCTGGTTCACCAGGCGGGGTGGGGACTCCAGCCCTCGGTGTGGGGAAGCCCGAGCGGGAACCAGAATTCCAGAGCTACATCTTGGCCATACCATGCCCCGGGCTCGTGCACTTTCACCTCACACTCAGCCTAAGTCACTGCCCAGGCCGACTGCAGTGTGCGCTCTTTCTTCCGTGTCCGGGGGTCGGTCCCGTGCTGCTTACTCCGCTCTTTCTCCAGCGTCACTGTCCCAGCTGCTCCTTGGGTGTCCACCCATTCTCTTTACCTTGTCCCCCAGGCACAAGCAAACAGGACCTGACATCCTTCAACATGGAGCTGTCCTCCAGTGGGATCAGCGCTGACCTCAGCCAGGTGAGTGGCCGGCCTGAAGCGGGGGAGTGGGGGGAGGTCTGGCGGACATTATGGGAATGTGGCTGAGCCCACTGTCTCCCTCCCTGGGCAGGGTCATGGTGTCGTGGGGGCAGTCGGAGCCAAGGACTGGGCTGGGGGCTTTTTAGACCTGGACGCCAACCTGCAGGATGATACATTTGTTGAGAATGAACCGTCGACACCAGAAGCAAGAGCAGGATATTTAGGTGAGTACTTTTCTTTTCTGCTGGACTCTTTTGATCTTAGGGGCCAGAGTCAGTCAGATCAACTTTCAAAATAATAATGAAAGCAATTGGGGCGCCTGGGTGGCTTAGTCGGTTAAGTGTCCGACTTTCGCTTAGGTCATGATCTCGCGGTTTGTGAGTTCGGGCCCCGCGTCCGGCTCTGTGCTGACTGCCAGCTCAGAGCCTGGAGCCTGTTTCAGTCTGTGACTCCCTCTCTCTCTGAACCACCCCCCCCGCCGCCGCTCACGCTATCTCTCTCTCTCTCTCCTAGAAATAAATAAAACATTAAAAAAAAAAAACATTAAATAATGAAAGCAATTAAGCGACCAGCATAAACAAACTCAGAGCTTAAATATAGCTGTAACAATCTTAAAATTTCCCTTAATAACCCCTCTGCTGTGTACTAATCATGTTTTTATTTTCTGTGTTTAATGATGCTTAGACATCTTTTTTTTTTATGTTTATTTATTTTTGAGACAGAGAGAGACAGAGTGTGAGCAGGGGAGGGGCAGAGAGAGAGGGAGACACAGAATCCGAAACAGGCTCCAGGCTCTGAGCTCTCAGCACAGAGGCCAACACGGGGCTTGAACCCACACACCGCGAGATCATGACCTGAGCCGAAGTCAGACGCTTAACCGACTGAGCCACCCAGTCGCCCCGACATCTTTTTTTTTTAATGTTTATTTATTTTTAAGAGAAAGAGAGAGCAGGTGCACGTGTGAAAGAGGGGGAGGGGGAGAGAGAGACACAGAATCCAAACCAGGCTCCAGGCTCTGAGCTGTCAGCACAGAGCCAGATGCGAGGCTCGAACTCAGAAACCGTGAGATCATGACCTGAGCCAGTCAGACGCTTAACTGACTGAGCCACCCAGGCGTCCCTGATGCTTGGTCATCTTGAAGCCTCGCGAATCCTGGAGAGCTTACCCCTCCCAGGGCTAGCAAGTTCCTTCAGAGAGTAAACAAGTGGCCTGTAAGCAGGCCTTCCACATGCCAGCCAGCCAGCCCTGAGCCGCATCCCCAACCACCTCCTTAACTTAAGTTTACCTTAACTCTCACACACCAAGCCAGTATTGCCCCTGACCTGAATCTCTAGTCAGCTAAGGACCAGCCCCGTAGGCCAGAGCCGGCCAACATGGTTCAAACCGTCCCAGCCTGAGCTTGCTCCAGCTGGCCCACGCTACCTCACTAGTTCCTTCCTACCAAAACAACAGTAAGGGCTCCGGGCCATACTCTTCTTTCTCCTTCTGCCTCCTCACTGGCCCTGGTACTCTTGCCACGTGGTCTTGCATGGCCTGCTGGGCCCATGCCTCCTGCTGTGGAGACCCAGGCGTAATAAACTTCTTTCAATGGCGGCGGCCTCTCTGGGTCATCTTTCTGTCTTACCCATGAATTGAATCCCGGGTACGGTTTATAGCAACCTGCCTCATTAGGAGGGGGACCAGCAGGTCCTCCTTGAGGCTTCCCCCTCTTGAATTATCCAGGAATTGATTCAGTCTCAAGAGTTCTTCAGATGCCAAGCTCAGAGCCAACGCGCCTGGCCAGTCCACAGTTGCCGTTGCAGCTCTCTGCCGCATGGTGTCACTGTTGTGATCTTGTCCTGCACAGTTCTGCAGAGGCTTGCCCACCCAAGGGCATGCCGGTCTCAGGCTGCAGAGGGGCCTCACCCTTGTGGACAGAGGTCATAGCTCTCCTAGCTCACGCTCATAGAGTCACCCTGTGTCAAGACACAAACTGGCTCCAAGAGCCCCCGGATAGGACTGCTTCCAGGATCTCCCTTCTCATAGATCTAGAATCCCCCTCTCCCTGCCTCATCCATGACCCCTGTATATGGGTGGGCCACTCCTTTATTAAACTTGTGGAACACAAAGACCTTATTGCATAATTTCCTTGGGAAAATTAGTGCCGATCATCTACCCTTCTTTTCTTTAAAGATGATTCAGTGTTTATTTTATTTTTGAGAGAGACAGAGACAGAGACAGAATANCTGTTGTGATCTTGTCCTGCACAGTTCTGCAGAGGCTTGCCCACCCAAGGGCATGCCGGTCTCAGGCTGCAGAGGGGCCTCACCCTTGTGGACAGAGGTCATAGCTCTCCTAGCTCACGCTCATAGAGTCACCCTGTGTCAAGACACAAACTGGCTCCAAGAGCCCCCGGATAGGACTGCTTCCAGGATCTCCCTTCTCATAGATCTAGAATCCCCCTCTCCCTGCCTCATCCATGACCCCTGTATATGGGTGGGCCACTCCTTTATTAAACTTGTGGAACACAAAGACCTTATTGCATAATTTCCTTGGGAAAATTAGTGCCGATCATCTACCCTTCTTTTCTTTAAAGATGATTCAGTGTTTATTTTATTTTTGAGAGAGAGAGAGACAGAGACAGAATAAGAACAGGGGAGAGGCAGAGAGCGAGGGAGACACAGAATCTGAAGTAGGCTCAAGGCTCTGAGCTGTCAGCACAGATCCCCAATGCAGGGCTCGAACCCACAAATAGTGATATCATGACCTGAGCTGAAGTTGGACGCTTATCCAACTGAGCCACCCAGGTGCCCCTTTCATCTACCCTTCTAATGGAGGTTGCCCTCCATAATTTTTTCTTTTTTCTTTTTGACATTCTTTACTGAGTAAGTATTATGTGCCAGGCACTGTTTTTTTTGTGTTTTCCTTATTTTTATTTGAGAGAGAGAGAGCATGTGAGTAGGTGTGTTGGGGAGAGGGGGAGAGAGAGAAAGAGAATCTTAAGCAGGCTCATGCTCAGTGTGGCCCCGATGCAGCGCTCAATCCTACAACCCTGGGATCATGACCTGAGCCAAAATCAAGAGTTTGATGCTCAGGGCACCTGGGTGGCTCAGTCGGTTAAGCATTCAACTTCTGCTCAGGTCATGATCTCATCGTTCATGAGTTCAAGCCCCACGTCAGACCCTGTGCTGACAACTCAGAGCCTGGAGCATGCTTTGGATTCTGTGCCTCCCTCTCTTTCAGCCCCTCCTCTCTCTCTCTTTCCTTTTCTCTCTCTCTCTCAAAAATAAACAAACATTTTTTAAAAAGTTGGATATTCAACCAACAGAGCCATATGCATTGGGGCATTAGGCATCAGTGCATGGAATGTATTGAGTTATTTTATCTTATTTTATCTGATTTTATTCTTACAACAACACTGCAAGTATTTTTATTATGTCTATTTTAGAGATGAAGGAACTGAGCCCAGGAGAGTTATAAATAACTTGCCCAGGGTCACAGCACTAGTAGGTGGAGCCCAGGTGGTGGAACCTCAAAGTCTGTGCTAGTAACCACCACATTTACACTATAGCTTCTACCCTAGCTCCTTCAGAGGGCTTTGTGTCCCCCAATATACTGCAAGCTAGCCGGTGGCGTTGCTCGCTGAAGAAGAAATAAACCAAAGTTTAATCTTTAATCTTTAGTCAGGCACCTGTCCCACTAGACACACACACACACTGCGCACATATATATATATATATATAAAGAGAGAGAGAAAGGGAGGGAGAGAAGGATATGACTATATATGTATATATATATAATATGTATATATAGGTATATGATTGTATATATATAACCTTGTACCAACTATACTTCAAAAAGAAGAAAAGAAAAAAAGAAAAACATTCAACCCCTGCTAAAAAAATAAAAGTAAAAAATAAATATGATCTTGGGTGCCTGTGATGCTCTTATCCTTCAGATCTTAGTTTAGATATCACTAGCGTAGTGCTAAGCATTTTATATCCATGATCTTCTTCGATCCTCAAAACCACCTTATGAGGTTGGTACTTCCTCATTATTTAGATGAGAAAACTGAGGCTCAGTGGTGAGGCATAATTGACTCAAGATCACACATCTAGGAATTATCAGCACAAGGAATAATAACCTCGTCTCTCTGATTTCAAAGGGCAAGTTCCTAACGCCTGTGCTTCAGGAAGTACACGAATCAATGGGAAAGTGGTTCAGCCTCTTCACCCTTCCCGTCTGTGCCGTATCGTCTCGGTTGTCTTTATTTTTCTCACTCATTTGCAACTACTCTAAGCTCAGAATATGAAATTGGGTCAGTTAGCTGTCTCTTGAATCAGAGCGTTCCTATTGGGTGGGTCCTGACTCGAGCCCAATCCCTGGTCCAGTTTCCTGCAGCATTTCCTCAGAACATTCCGGCAATGGGTAACGACTGAAGAACCTTGCCACACACACTAGCTGTGAAGTAGGAAGATAACCTGGAGTGATAACTCTAAACAAAGTTTTTTCAAGTCTCCTGCTCTATTTTTAATATTCAGGCAGATTTTGCATTCTTCTTACTAGTATATCTTATTTTACTTTATTATTTTTAAGAAGTGTAGGGGCGCCTGGGTGCCTCCGGCGGTTAAGCGTCTGACTCTTGATCTTGGCGCAGGTCGTGAGCTCACAGTTTATGAGATGGAGCCCCGTGTTGGGCTCTGTACTGGTTGGGATTCTCTCTCTCTCTTCCTCTCTCTCTGCCCCTCCTCTGCTCTAGATCTCTCTCTCTCTCTCTCTCTCTCAAAACAAAACAAAAAAACAAAGGAAAAAAAAGAAGTCAAACATTTTGTCTCCCTTACCAGCCTCAGGTCAGCTGAGCCTCAGGAAGATGCACCACGGTTACCCTGTTGTACGTGGCTGCTTTCTCTTGCATGTTGTCCACAGTTTGAAAAAAGACCAAGATTGGGGCGCCTGGGTGGCTTAGTCGGTTAAGCGTCCGACTTTCGCTTAGGTCATGATCTCGCGGTTCGTGGGTTCGAGCCCCGCGTCGGGCTCTGTGCTGACTGCCAGCTCAGAGCCTGGAGCCTATTTCAGAGTCTGTATCTCCCTCTCTCTCTGACCCTCCCCTGCTCACGCTGTCTCTCTCTCTCTCTCTCTCTTAGAAATAAATAAAAAAAATATATATTAAAAAAAAAAGAAAGAAAAAAAGACCAAGATGGCAGGATTTGTGCCACTAGAAGCATATGGCTGCTTTGCTCAGGAGAAGGTCGTCTGGCTGCTTCAATGTATCTTTGCTACTAACCCAGTTTTCCAGAGCCTCTGTTTGCCCCTGGGTTTTACCTTCCTGAAGCAGCCATTGTGTTTCTAATTCCAAGCACCATCCCCCTTCCATTCTCTCATTCTCTCTCTCCCCCCCCAACACCCCCCTCAGGTTACACTGTGACCTGGCTGCCCTCCAGAACGTTCGCATCCACACCGCTGCTGGCGGCTGGAGCCCCCCGATACCAGCATGTGGGGCGGGTGCTGCTGTTCCAGGAGCTAAGGGGCAGAGAACACTGGAGGCAGGTCCAGAAAATAGATGGGATCCAGGTGAGCGTGGCCCTAGGGGATCAGGGACCCATGTGGCACTGGTTACACCCCCTGCGGTCTGCTGGCAGGCCCTGTGCCAAGCACTGTCACGTTCAGTCCTCACAAAGCTCTCTGAGGTAAGCTTTATCAGCTCCGCTTTGCAGTTTAAGAAACTGAGCCTCAGAGAGCCCACCTTGTCCTAATTCATACAGGTGCTTGGGGGGTGGGGGGAATCCAGAATGTCAACCTTCATGTGAGCGGTTGGAGTAAGACGGACATGGTACAGCTGAGGAGGGGGGGTGGTGTCCAGCTCACAGAGGCTTCCTCAAACATCTTCGTCTCCCTGCAGATTGGCTCTTATTTCGGTGGCGAGCTGTGTGGCATTGACGTGGACCAAGATGGGGACACAGAGCTGCTGCTGATCGGAGCCCCCCTGTTCTATGGGGAGCAGAGGGGAGGCAGGGTGTTTGTCTACCAGAGAAAACAGGTGGGGACCAGGACACTGACCTGAAGGGGTAGGAGAAACAGATCCCCAGGCCGACCCAGATCCCAGCTATTCTGAAAGGCTTTCCCTGTCTGATCACGGAGAATCAGATCTTTAGAACAACCCAGAAACAATCGCTGATACTCAGTGGGGGATGGGCCGCGTGCAAGACTCAGTCCCAAACCTTCTATTTACATGAGACCTCATTTGGTCCTCCAAGTCACCTTCCGAGTAGCTCAGAGCTTTTTTTTCATAAATGGGAGCATTGTGGCTCAGCAAGGCTGGGTCACTTTCCAAAGCCCCAAGGTCACATAGGCCGCAAGGGGTGGAGCTGGGACCTGAGCCCAGGTGAGTCTGCTGCCACCCTACCGATTCTGTGAGGGACCACGTCTGACCTTTCTTTAGCGTTCTTCCTGCGAACGCTTGCTGAGTGACTGAGTGACCTGTCACTTTGCTCCTTCCCAGATGGGGTTCGAAGTGGTCTCAGAGCTGCAGGGGGATCCTGGCTACCCTCTGGGGCGATTTGGAGCTGCGATCACGGCCCTGACCGACATCAACGGGGACAATCTGGTGGACGTGGCTGTGGGGGCCCCTCTGGAGGGGCAGGGGGCCGTGTACATCTTCAACGGGCAGCATGGTGGGCTGAGCCCTCAGCCAAGCCAGGTGAGAGGTGCCCTGCCTACCAATCAAAACCCCTCCCCAGGCACCCAGAAGCCTCCAGGCCCAGACCCCACTCCGCAGCCTGACTCTTCCCACCCTCTGGCCTATCCTCTCCCTAGCTTAGCGTGAATTTTTCTCTTGGTCTCAGAGGATAGAAGGGACCCAGGTGTTCTCAGGAATCCGATGGTTTGGACGCTCCATTCATGGGGTGAAAGACCTTGGAGGAGATGGCCTGACAGATGTGGCTGTGGGAGCAGAAGGGCAGGTGATTGTGCTCAGGTAAGATGAGACTGCTAATCATCTCTGCTCTCATCCTTTGAGCAGTTACTATATAGTAGTACTCATTTGGTCTTCCCCCAACCCTGTCACATAGGTTCCCTTCCTATACAGTCTTCATGTCTTACTCCAGTTTAAATGGCTACAATTCAGGGCACCTGGTGGCTCAGTCAGTTAAGTGTCTGACTTTGGTTCAGGTCATGATTTCATAGTCTAGGAGTTCGAGCCCCACATGGGACTCTGTGCTGACAGCTCAGATCCTGGAGCCTGCTTCAGAGTCTGTGTCCCCCTCTCTCTGTGCTCCTCCCCCATTCATGCTCTGTCTCTCACCCAAAAATAAATTAAAACATTAAAAAAATGTTTTTAGGGGCGCCTGGGTGGCTCAGTCGCTTAAGCATCCAACTTTGGCTCAGGTCATGATCTCACAGTTCGTGGGTTCGAGCCCTGCATTGGGCTCTGTGCTGACAGCTAGCTCAGAGCCTGGAGGCTGTTTCAGATTCTATATCTCCCTCTCTCTCTGACCCTCCCCTGCTCACACTGTCTCTCTCTTTCTCTCTCTCTCTCAGAAATAAATAAAACATTAAAGAAAATTTTTTTAATGTTTTTAATTCTTTAAAAAAAATAAACAGCTACAATTCAGTGACAGACAGATTTGAACCCAGGCCTATGTGACATTAAAGATCCTGTGATGGCTTGAGAACCTGGTCACCTGGATTCAGGTCAAAGCTCTGCCATTTACTTCTTGGATGATTGTATCCCAGTCACTTAGCTTCTCAGGACCTCAGTTTCCTCGTCTTTGAAGTGGTGAAGACATTTCCTGCCTTGACCATATCTTAAGAGTTATTGGAGGCATCATGTAACATCATATAGTCAATAGACGTTTACTGAGCACTTGCTGAGGAGGCAGGGAGATCGCAAGTGGGGGAGGGGCAGAGGTAGGGGGACAGGATCCGAAGTGGGCTCTGTGCTGACAGGCTGACAGCAACGAGCCTGATGTGGGGCCCGAACCCACGAACTGCGAGATCACGAGCTGAGCTGAAGTCGGATGCTCAACTGACTGAGCCGCCCAAACGCACCAGCACCTGCTGTGTCTTAATGCTGAACCAAGCCCTGGGTACAGAGTGTATAGGTGGGGAAACATAGAATACAAAGCTAAACGCGCAAGTAGGTGATTGCAAACTGGGGAAGCGCGGGGGGAAGTGAAGAGTGTTCTGTGGGAGAGCCACTAGATTGGGTGGCCAAGAAAGGCCTCTCTGAGGAGGTGATATTTGAGCGGGGACTTGAAAGATGAGAAGGAGCCAGGCCTGCAGAAATCTGGGATAAGAGCTTTCTAGGTAGAAAGCGCAGGATGTGCCAAGGCAGTAAGGGAGGGAAAAGTCTGACTTGGCTGGAACGTCAGCCAAGGGAGAGTGGGAGGAAATTAGAGTGGAGAGGCAGCCAGCGTGGAACCGGTAGTAACAAGTTTGGATTTTATTCTAAATATCATGTGGCATCAGTGAAGGGTTATCAGCGTGGAAGTAGCTCATTATGATTTCTCTTTCTAAAAGCTCACTCTTCTCTATGGAAAACGAATCAAAAGGTTGCTAGAAGAAACTGGAAAGCCCTAGTGAATTATGATTATTGTTACCATTTCAAGGAGACAGGGACCTTGAGGTCTGCTTCCTTTCAGGAAGGAGGGTCCTCTGGCCCCTGGTAGATGGAGCCCCTGGGCTGACTGGGGATTGCAATTGAGGCCGAGGGAGAGAGCTGGTTGTTTCGTGCCCCGCAGCTCCCGGCCTGTAGTGGATGTCCTCACTCTGATGTCCTTCTCCCCGACTGAGATCCCAGTGCATGAAGTGGAATGCTCCTATTCAACCAGTATCCAGCAGAAAGAAGGGGTCAACATCACAGTCTGTTTCCAGATAGAGCCTATTACCCACCAGTTTCAAGGTCAGTGCCCTTCCCCTGGGAGCAGCTGCGTGCCCTAAATGCAGGCTCGCGGCCCCAGGATCTGCCACCATCCAACTCCTGCCTTTTCACCCTGCCCAGGGCGCCTGGCTTCCACCCTCACTTACACTCTGCACCTGGATGGCCATCGGACCAGAAGCCGGGGGCTGTTCCCAGGAGGTAGACGTGAACTCAGCAGGAACATGGAGGTCACCCAAACCAAGTCCTGCGACAAGTTCTGGTTCCACTTCCCGGTAAGGGAGCCTTGGGGCTGCTCTGGGAAGTGAGGGAGCCGCAGAGCTAACCACAGTGACAGGAGGCACGGGGAGCAAGGTTCAGCTCAGTCACGTCCAGCTGGGTCACAAGCCTCTTGCATCTGTCTATACTATCATTCCCTCGACTGTGTAATAGTGGTAATAATACCATTAACATACTTTCTCTAGTCCTTAATCTAGGTACATTGGTGTTTTCAACATAATTACCATTGTAAAATACTTCTCATTTTCCCCCTTTTTCCACCCATCATATATCAATGCTGCTATCCGGCTTTTCATAATTGTTTTAATAGCTGCAGAACATTCAATCACGTGGTGCGTCCTTACTTGCCAGGTATACATGGTCATTTATTACTCTCATCCATCGCAGAAAAAGGTTGTTTTTTTTTTTTTAGTGTTTTATTTATTTCTGAGAGAGAGAGAGAGAGCGTGAGCAGGGGAGGGTCAGAGAGAGAGGGAGACACAGAATCCGAAGCAGGCTCCAGGCTCTGAGCTGTCAGCACAGAGACCGACGTGGGGCTCGAACCCACAAACCGTGAGATCGTGACCTGAGCCGAAGTCGGACGCTTAACCGACTGAGCCACCCAGGCACCCCAAAAGGTTGTTTTTTTAAGTATTAGTTTGAACAACTGCCATAATACCCAAATTCTCTTTGCTTCTAACAGTCCTGTGTAAAGTGGGGATGATGGTAAATTCTTCTGATCTTTTAAATATTTCAGAGACTGAGTATGGGATTGGTGTATAAGATTTTGAGATTTGTTTTAAATTTTTTGTTATGGGAAGTTTCAAATCTCTAAAAGCAGGGAAAAATCGCTAAGCAAACCCCCAAATACCCATTGCCCAGTGTCAACAATTTGAGCTCACTGCCTTAGCTCGTTCATACCTCCACTCAGTTCCCCTCTGTTTCCTTGCACCATCCCCGCAGAAGATTTGGAAATTTTCAACATAATTCTGAGAAGAGGCCATGTGTCATGATGGGAAGACCTTAGCCTTGGGAATTGGACGGATTTGGGCTCACTTCCTAGTGCTAGTCCTTAGGAAACTTGGGTCATCCTTTTCCACCCCATTCTCCTCATCTCTAACGTGGGAATAATAACGCCTGCCTCTTTGGGCTGGTAGGAATTCAGGTGAAGATGATTTGAGTGCCTACAAAGGTGCCACTGTGAGGGACCAGTAATAACATAAAAGGCCAACCTTCAACTCTGTTCTCGAGGAACTAGGATATTCTAGTTATTCTAGAATATTCTTTTCTTGTGTAAACTTCGATAATGGCTGCCTAGAGTGGCCTGACAGCGATTCAGGGGCTCTGGTCGGGACTTGGTGGAAAAGTGAGGTGGTTGATTAGTGATGTCTGCCATGGGAATTGGGGCTGAGGGTGACACTCGTACTGAGAAGTGACCTCGGACGTATGATAAACATACTAGATACTAGATACTAGATACTCAGATACTAGAACCTCATCATTTGTAAAGTATGGACAAGGTGAGCATTTAACTGGAAGGTTAAACTCACAGCACAGGTGGTATTCTCATTACCCTCAGGTGTGCATTCAAGACCTCATCTCTCCCATCAACGTCTCCCTAAATTTCTCTCTCTTGGAAGAAGAAGGGACACCGAGGGACCAAAGGGTGGTAAGAAGAGATCACCGAGGGGGAATAGATAGGGAGCAGGGGACAGTAGAATTGCAGTTTAGCAAGACTGTATTATAAAGGAGTCTTTGGTTTTAAGTAACAGAAACCAAATACAGCTTGTTTCAGCAGGAAGGGAACGTACGGGAGCTTGTATTTGGCAAAGCAAGACTGGGAAGAAGGGAAGGTCTTGAGGGGAAGGAATAGTGGATGGCCTCTTCAGGGCACGGCCCCTTCAGGGAATCTGCTCCAGGTCCC
The DNA here is from genome assembly GCF_008692635.1 of Crocuta crocuta. NCBI lineage: Eukaryota > Metazoa > Chordata > Mammalia > Carnivora > Hyaenidae > Crocuta > Crocuta crocuta. The sequence goes on along the minus strand of NW_027529443.1, from coordinate 769,511 downwards.
TGCCAAGCTTCAGCGTCAGACCTCACCAGGCTCCTGGCACCGGCTCAACGTGTAAACCCCAGGGAGGACACGCACCCTGCTTAGCCTTATTCGTGGGAGGACAGGGCACCCTAATCCGCCTTCCCGCCCACGCATATTCAGTTTCGAGCAGGTAGTTCCCTCAAAGCCAAACTGGAGTGTCCTTGTGTCAAAGAGGAAAACAGTATCTACCCGCTGCTGGACTACATACTCCCCACCCAGGCCAAAGCCAGATTCGTCTCCTCAAATCCTTGACACTCAGCGGGTGGTTTACTTCTGTCTGAAGGCAGCAGGGTCTGGTGGAAAGAGCCAGGCCCGCCAGCCTGAAAATGTGGATTTGTTTTTCTTGGCATGAGCATGTGAGTAGGTTCCGTCCCTTTCTGGGACTGCGTCCCCATCTATAAAAGAAGTCCCGACGTTGTGAGGCCTCTTCCAGAGCTGGAGTGCAGTGGCTGCTAAGTGCAGTCTTTCTCATGGCGTTTGGCCGTGTGCACTGAGCGTGCCCCCACGCATGCTCACTCTCCTGGGATTTGGAGAGAACAGTGACATGCTCATAAAAATTAAAGCCCCCACCCACCGGATGCTCATCATGCACTTAAGGAAAGTTGCTGGAGCACCTGCCTGTGCTAGGCTCTATTCGGGGCACTAGCGCCACTGGAGAAGATAACACACGATCCCTCCCCGGAAGGGGTTCATAGTCTGCTCTGGACGCCAGAGGAGTCAAGTTACAACATGCTGTGATAAGACTGTGGTAAAGTTAGATACAGGGTGGCAGTACAGTCTTATGCCACATGTTTTGGGGATAAGGAAAGTCTTCCCACAAGACAGGACCCTTAAAGTCCCCAGGTAGAAAAGGGAGGGACATTTGGAAAGAAGGCATAGTGTGAGCGCAGGCAATAAAGACGTCAGAGCTTGTGGGTGTTGGGAGCACAGCGCATGAGAGAGGGTGGAAGATCACACCCCTTCCCTTTAAGTCTGGTTCCCAAAGGGTGCCTGGGTGGTGCAGTCAGTTAAGCGTCGGACTTCAGCTCAGGTCATGATCTCCCGGTTAGTGAGTTTGAGCCCTGCGTCAGGCTCTGCGCCTGACAGCTTGGAGCCTAGAACCTGTTTTGGATTCTGTGTGTGTGTGTGTGTCTGTCTGTCTGTCTGCTCTTCCCCAACTCATGCTCTGTCTCTCTCAAAATTAAACATTTAACAAAAAAAAACGTAGTTCCTAGAAATCCACCTGATGCTTACCCTTACATCTTATTGGTCAGAAGTTGGTCACAGGGCCACACCTAACTAGAAGGGAGATTAAGAAGTGCAGTCTCCTCTCCAGGTGGCCATATGACCAGATAAAAAGTGGAGACTAAGGACAGGTAGTGAGGAAGGACATATGGAGACAGCCAGCAGCCTTTGCCATTGGCACTATTTTTTTTTCAAGTTTATTTATTTTGAGAGAGTGAGTGAGAGAACTTGAGCACAAGCAGGAGAGGGGCAGAGAGAAGGAGAGACAGAATGCCAAGCAGCTTCCACAACACCAGCCCAGAGTTGATGCAAGGCCTGAACTCATGAACTGGGAGATCATGACCTGAGCCGAAATCAAGAGCCTTACGCTAAACCAACTACACCACCCAGGTGCCCCAATTTTTTTTTTTTTAAGCCAAGCTATGTGGAGTAGGAATTCAGGGTAAAAAAGAGATCTGAGCTCAGAGTTGACAAGAAAGATTTCCTGGGGGGAGTATCGTTGGTTCTGGATCTTGCAGAATGAGTAGCCTTTGGGTAGGTGGATTGAGGAGAGGCAGGGGGATCAGCATAAGGAAAGGTATAGTGGTACATTCAAGGGAAATGGGGAGATGGGCTTAGCTTCTGGTAGAAGGACAGCTGAGCCAGACAGAAACCCAGAATGCCCGTTTGGGGACTGGCTGCAGTCTAGTGGGTCGCAGGAATCTGTTGAGGGTGGGCGGGAGCAGTCAGCAGATGCTGCTGGGACTCAGGAGTCTGGTGGTTATTTGGCAGGGGGCCTGGAAGTGGAGGCTGGAGTCCTTCTAGAACATTCAGCTTATAACTCATAAACACTTCTATGACCCCGTTAGCCTCAGAATAAAGTCCCAACTCTCGATCGTGGCTTGCAAGGCCCACGGGAACCTGGACCCTGCTTCTGTCTCCTGCCCCCGTCACACAGCACAGCGGGCCCGTTTGCACATTTTCCTGCCGCAGTCACACCCCCCCTGCCTCGGGCCTTTTGTGTCGGGCCATCCTTTCTTGCCCCTCTCCATTCTCTTCGTCTGGCTCTCTCCTGCTCATCCTTTAGATTTCAGTTGAGATCTGTTTCTTCAGGAAGCTTCCCTGATCCCCATGTGGGGGGTAGGATTTGCTTCTACCTGCTCTGAATATACCCTGTACTTGTCCCATAAGACACTTGAAGCTGCCACGTCATTTCTCCCTCCAGACAGGGGGCACACACAGTGCAGTGTGTCTCTTTTGTCCTTGGGTGTGTACCCGGTGCCCGGAACAGGGCCTGGGCTGGAGCAGAAGCCCTGGAAATGTTGGGCGAAACTGGCCTTGATCTGAGAAGAGATGGAGAGCTTTTCAGCGGGGAGATGGGGTTCGCAGAGGAGAAGCCCAGTAAGAGCCAATCATAGGCAGGCGAGGCCAGGGAAGGAGAGGGGCTGGGAGGAGCTTTGGAGCTGCTCTGTCAAGGCCAAGATCTCCTGTACAGGAGAACGGACACCCTGGGCCTCGGCCTCTCTCGAGGAGCTGCCGCCCGAGGGCCACACAGGTGGCCTTGGGCCGAGTCAGGAGGGTGAGGTCCCCCTGGGATGGATGTTAGCTCCAAGAAGGAGCCAGCCAAGCCAGCGCAGCTGAGCCCCAAGCCCTGAGCCCCCCTTCCAGCCCTCCTTCAAGAGTGCTGCTGCCTCAACTAACCTGTCTTGTCTCCCGGCCCTCCCACCGCTCCGTGCCCAGCAGGGCGAGGACATCCAGCCCATCCTGAGACCCTTACCACACACAGAGACCAAGGAGGTAGGCGGGGACGAGGGGCAGCCGGAGAGGCCAGGGTCCCCCCACGCTGGGTCTGGGGCCTGAGCCTCCTGGTCTGTCTTCTTGGCTTTTCAGATCCCTTTCGAGAAGAACTGCGGGGAAGACAAGGAGTGTGAAGCAGACCTGAGGCTGTCCTTCTCCCCTGCAGGGTGAGGCTGCCCGCCCCCGGGCCCTCCTGTTGCAGCTGGTGTTTTCCTGAGGCAGCTGCTGTGTGCTGGGAAGAACAGGGGGCTTCGAGTCAGAAGACCCCTGTCTGTACTCACTAGATCTGTGAGACTAGATCTGGGACTTCGCCCCCTCTCTGAGAAATTCAAGTCCCTTGTTCACTCCAGGCAGGAGGAGATGAGGTCACACCACTGAAAGCCTGTGCACAAGGGCTGACTTTTGTGTATTCATTTTTTCTAGCCTAGCAGATCCCTGTGTCCTGAAAGCCCCTGCCTGTGACCCTGCTTCCCTCACCTTGGCCCCTGTAACTTTTCCCTGGTCTCGCCCCCAGATCCAGAGTCCTGCGCCTGACCCCGTCTGCCAGCCTCTCTGTGGGGCTGACACTGAGCAACTTGAGAGAAGACGCTTACTCGGTCCAGCTCAGCCTGAGCTTCCCCCAGGGGCTCTCCTTCCGCAAAGTGGAGATCCTCGAGGTGAGTGCCAAGGACGGGCCTGCCGAGGCCACACTGGTGCCTGCAGCTTCTGCTCCCCTTGAGGAACCTCGAGGGGGTGTGGGGGGGACAAGACAGCCTGAAGAGGTGGGCGGCAGCTGGCATGCAGAAACTTTAGGACCATGTCCAGCTTTTCAGCCTGATGACCACCCTCAGGCTGTGCCTGCAACACAAGGTTGACCCTCTGTGGGCCTCGGATCCTGAAATCAGTGAGACTAGGGACCCCCACAGGCTTAGTGAGGGGGTCACATGGAATGGAGAGTGTGACAGAGGCTTGTGGATCTGGTGACCAAGAAGGTGTGCATAGATATAGTAAACTCAAAGTCCCTCTCTCCTAAAGGTGACCAAAATGTTTTTGCAGGGTGGCCTGGATTGATTCTATTTTATTTTATTTTATTTTATTTTATTTTATTTTATTATTTTATCTTTTCTTTTCTTATCTTATTTTTGTTTATTTATTTATTTTGAGAGAAGGAGCATGAGCGAGGGAGTGGCAGAGAGAGAAGGAGAGAGGGAATCCCAAGCAGGCTCCGCACTGTCAGCACAGAGCCTGACGCAGGGCTCGATCTTACAAACCATGACATGACCTCAACTGAAAACAAGAGTCGGGAGCTTAACCGACTGAGCCATCCAGGCACCCCTTCGCCTGTATTTAAAAGTTGTTTTAAATCTCACAGTTCATGAGTTCAAACTCTGCGACGGGCTCAGCGCTGGCAATCAGAGTCTACTTGGGATTCTGTCTCTCCCTTTTTCTCTTCCCCTTCCCTGCTCATACTGTCTCTGTCTCTCCCAAAATAAATAAGTAAACTTTAAAAAATTTTTAAGCTGTTTTAAATTTTTTTAATGTTTTTTATTTATTTTTGAGAGTCAGAGAGAGACAGCACTAGCAGGGGAGGGTCAGAGAGAGAGATACAGAATCCGAAGACAGGCTCCAGGCTCTGAGCTAGCTGTCAGCACAGAGCCCGATGCAGGGCTCAAACCCACGAACTGTGAGATCATGACCTGAGCCAAAGTCGGACGCTTAACCGACTGAGCCACCCAGGTGCTCCAAAGTTGTCTTAAATACAACTTTATTTTTAAATTGTTATTACATAAATAATACATGATCACCACAGAAAGTTGGAAATCACATAGGAGTTTAGAGAAGATAATCACCTCTTCTATAACTCAGCAGTCACTACTTTTAATATTTGGATGTTTATCCTTCTGTGTATCTCTACACATACGTACAAATTACATTGTATATTTATTCATTCTATATTTGTTTTAACTAATTGGCATTTTGTTCTCCATATGGTTATTTTTCTCTATGTTTTTAAAAAAATTATCATGTAAAATATAATAGAAAAGTTACCATTGTTAAGCCTTTTTTAAGCATACGATTCAGTGGCATTAAGTACAATGTTGTACAATCCATCACCAATTTGCAGAACTTTTCTATCATCTCAATCCACTTTCCATTTCTATGAATTTGCCTATTCTAGATTTTTCACGGAAGTGGAATCGTACAGTATTGTCCTTTTGTGTCTGTCTTCTTCGCTTAGCATAGTGCTTGTGAGTTTCAGCCATATGACAGCGTGTGTGAATTTCCTTTCTTTTTAGGACTCAATAATATCCCATCGTATGGATCGACCATATTTTGTCTATCTGGTCATCTGTCAATGGACATTTGAATTATTCTTTATACAGTCACATTAAATGCTTCCATAAGAGGCATCTGGTAGAGTGGATTAAGAACTTGAGATCTGGAATCAAACAGACCTGTGTTCAGATTTCTTCTAGATCATGCCAGATTACCCTGGGGTGGGACTTGGGGAAGTCACTGAACTTCCCCAAGCCTCTATCTCCCTGTCTAATTCCATTCCCAACTTGAGGCTGAAATCTGTCCTTATAGATGATGAAAATGACTGGTTTTAGTCTGCCTAGCCCAGAAGCAAGCTCATTTTTAAAACGATTGCTGACGGGGCCCCTGGGAGGCTCAGTCGGTTAAGCATCTGACTCTTGATTTCAGCTCAGGTCATGATCTCACGGTTCGTGAGTCGGAGCCTCGTTTCAGGCTCTGCGCTGCCAGCACAGAGTTTCTCTCTGCCTCTCTCTCTCTCCCCCTTCCCCGCTTACTTTTCTCTCAAAATAAAGAAATAAACATTTAAAAACTAAATAAACAATGGTTGCTGACCATATAGACGTAGTAGCATGTTAACAATCTCACTGTGATTGTGCAACACATGGAACCATTCCTGTCTCTTTGAACTCTTTGATCCCTTCTAGTTTTTCACGATTATAAATACCGTTGCAGTGAACATCTTTGAGCTAAACTTTGGCTCCGCCTCTAAGAATGTGCCCTGGCAGGGACACAGCTGGGGAATGTGGCCCCAGAGTGTTGGTAGCCTCTGGGAACCTTAGTCTGGCCCACTAAGAAGTTTGTTCTTTCTTTTTTCATGCCCAGCCCCACAGCCAGATGCCTGTGAGCTGCGAGGAGCTTCCTGAGGAATCCAAGGTTCCGACCAGGACCCTCTCCTGCAACGTGAGCCCTCCAATCTTTAAAGCGGGCAGCTTGGTGAGTGCTTCACGCCCCTAGGAACCGAGCCACCAAGGGGCTATGAGCTCATGTGCGGACGGAAGGGTGCAGGTGATGGTAAAGAAGGGCTCACCTAGCCTCTGACCCCAAAGGGAATGACAGCCTGGACTTTGGAATCAGACAAATCTTACGCGTGGGACTTAACCATTTGGGACTTCGTATCGTCATCTGTGCAGTGGGGATGAAACACCTATTTTCAGAGATAAGCAACAGTGGCTTCTGTTATTATAGCAGTTGGGCATGCGGGCCATGAGGTGCTTCATTCCCCTCTCCTCCCCTCCCAGGTCACCGTCCAGGTGATGTTCCACACGCTGCTGAACAGCTCCTGGGGGGACTTCGTCGAGCTGCGTGCCAGTGTGAGCTGGTGAGCAGCCCCCCGGCAGGCCCCTGCCAGCGTACCTGCCCTGCTCTCAGACTGCCGCCTGGCCTTGGCCAAGCCCTTCTCCTAACACTGCCTTCTGCCTTGCCCCAACGCAGTCAAAATGAAGACCCGGACCTCTTGAAGGACAACTCCGCCACCACCAGCATCCCGGTCCTGTACCCCATCAACATCCTCACCAAGGAGTAAGTCCTGAGCAGCTAGTCAGCACTGTCCTCCATCCTCGGCCTCCCCACCTGGCCTCCCCGGGCCCCCCCACCAAGCCTTCTCCTTTTGTAGCCCCCCCCCCAAGGAGTAATTAGAACTGATTCCAGCCACACCCCAGTGGTTTTCAACACCCAAAAGAGTGGAGGCTTTTTAAGAGTCCTGAGTCAGATTAGCAGTTTACTGGTGGGAGAAAAGGCACCGCGAATGCTGACCTTACGTCGGATGCTGTGCCGACCACACTGCGCAGCTGGGGCTTCCCCTGAGCTTTCAGCATGTGAGGCAGCTGTGCATTTCCATTTCACTGATGAACAGACAGGCTCAGAGAAGGGAGGAGCTCATTCAGAGGTGTACAGCTAGGAAGCACTGATGCCGGCCCCTCAACTTGGATCTGTCCGACTCCAAAACCATGTGCTGGATGCCCTCCCATCCTGTGGGCCAGACATGCTGGAAGAGACTAGGAAAAAGTTGTTTACGGTGGCTCTTTCCCACAGAGAACTCGTAGTCAGGTAGGAGAGGCCAGCCTTGTGCGCACCCAGAATCAGCGCAACTCAGAAGGTTATAGCAAGAGGGACCCGGGGGGACCACTAGTTGGATTTTCTCATTTACAGAAAAGAGGACGAAGCCAGAGGAGCAGAGTAACTTTCTCGGGTTGGCTCAGTGAGAAGGACAGAGACAGGGATTGAGCCAAGGTGTCTAGGGCTTTTGAACATAAACGCCAAATACGATGATATTGTCTGAATTGTCGTATGAAATTAGCGCTGGGAAATATGATGCGCGTTGAGGAGAAATGAGAGGGTTCATGGAGGAGGTAGGGGCTTGAACTGGGGTCTGGAGAGTGAGGGGATCAGATAAGGGCCAAAGAGGAGGCAGGATAGCCTCAGCGGGGAGAATAGCCCAGGCACAGGGAGCGGCAAGTAATGGGCTGGATTTGGAGAGTAGGGAGTGTGCAGGCCCAGGGGACGGTGTGTGTGGAGCCCAGTGAGCAGGCAGGCTGGGAGGTGGGCAGGCCTGGACATGGGGCGCTTTGGACCTGACCCTCATGGGCAGCAGGGAGCCACTGGCGAATTCTGAGTAGGTGGGCAGCAGGATCAGACAGTGACATAGGTCACTGAAAGGATGGGGTGGAGAGGAAGGCAGAAGCTGTGCTGTTATGCAGGAGATGAAGAACCCAGAGGACAGTGGAGACCCTCGTGGGAGGGGAAGGACCCCGTGGAACAAGGAGAACACAGTTCCAAAGGCACATTCACCCGGGCTCCAGCCCTAGCCCGCCACCGTGTTGGCCTATGTGATCGTGCCTATGTGATCGCTAGCCCAGGACCTGGCAACTCAGAGGTTTTTCCTGGCCCCGGGCCCCTGCTCTTCTGGAAACTGGGCTTTTATCTTCTCCACTTTCTATTTCTGCTCTTCTCTCTCCACAGCAAGGAAAACTCCACACTGTATGTCAGCTTCACCCCCAAGGGTCCCAAGATCCACCATGTCAAACACATCTACCAGGTATGAGCCCCCGTGTGAAAAGGCTCTTCTGGGTCACACATTTGTCAGCCCCGTCCTGAGGACCGAGGCTGCAGAGACCAGCCGGACACGGCCCCGTCCTCAGCAAATCCAGAGCCTTCCACCTCATCCTACGATCCTTTCCGTAGAGCCTCACACCTCCACTCGGGTGCTTCCAGCAGCGGCACACTCAGCAGCTCTTTTCCACCACTGGATGGATGGTCTGTGGGATCGCAGCCTTTGGGAGAAGCACTCTGAGGGAGAAAACCTAATTAATGACCCACTGTTCTAGTTTAGGTACTTTGCTAGGTGCTGGGGCAGCAGTAATTAATCAGGGCCCCAAGTTCTGTGCCTGGTGCTTTATATATGCAACCCCACCCCGTGATTCTCACACCAACCCGTGAGCCCCACAGGGTAGAGGCCTCACCACTGGTATCTTACAGATGAGAAATCCACAGCACAAAGAGAGGCCGAGTAACTTGCCAGGTTACACAGCTAATAAGGAAGAAAGGTCAGAGTCAAGCACATACTGGAATGCCCCCATCCATGTGTTTAACCTCTAAGTTAATGATGTGTCACTTCTCATGCCATATGCTTGGTGCTGTGTAGTGTCTTCGCTATGGGAACAAAGAAGAGGGAAGCCAGGCCCTGAGTCTAAAGCTTGAGGAGTCTAAGTCTTTCCTAGAGGTAACCTCTGAGAGAAGAGTAGAAATTGACCAAGCCAAGAGCATTCTTGTTTTCCTGGGGAGGAAACGGAGGCCCCAAAGAGAAACTATCTCACCCAAGGCCGCACTGGTATCAGGGCAGACTGGGGCAGGATCCCAGCAGGAAAGGGACCCCAGGCAGGTAGCCCCTTTAAAACAGAGGCTGCAGTCACTTCACCTGGGTATGACGATGGAGGAGAGTCCAATGGCCATTTGCATTGAGAATGGCCAGTTGAGTTGGTTTCTTTTTTTTTTTTAATATTTTTATTTATTTCTAGGAGAGAGATAGCGTGAGCAGGGGAGGGTCAGAGAGAGAGGGAGATACAGACTCTGAAATAGGCTCCAGGCTCTGAGCTGGCAGTCAGCACAGAGCCCGAAGCGGGGCTCGAACCCACGAACCGCGAGATCATGACCTAAGCGAAAGTCGGACGCTTAACCGACTAAGCCACCCAGGAGCCCCCAGTTGAGTTGGTTTCTAGTGCTCTTCACTGGGATGGCTCTGGGTCCCCTAAGGAGGTTGGCAGACCAATCCTTCTACCACCAGAATAGTGGAAAAGACTTGGACAGGCTTGGATCCAACCCCAACTCTACTGCTCGAGCTCTGTGTGACCTTGGGCTAAGGGCTTGACTGTCCATGCCTCAGCTCCCCACTGTGACAAATGGCATTTGGAATGAGAACTTCCACGTGTTGTGAGGTTTAAATGGGTTACTTACTCCCCACGGAGTGCTTGGCGTGGTGCCCAGCAAGTGGAGGTTGTTAGTGGCTGAGGCAGGTGTTGGGCTGCGGCCTTGACATTCCCCAGCTCCTGTGGAAGCCTGCTTCCATTTTTGTGCCATGCCACAGGGAGCCCGCTCAAACCCTTTGAGCTCCCCTCACACATATACACACCCCATCTCTCTCTCTCGGGGTAGTCACCAGGGCTGGATGCCTCTGTCCACCTCACCTCCCTCCAAGCATCTTCACCTATGCTTTTGGCGCCCCGCCGCCTGACCCAGCACGCAGCCAAGCCACTCTTGCCATTCTTGCTAAAGCCCCTAGTGATCTCTGTTTTAACTAAACCCAACATGGCATGGGACACTGGTGATCATTCCCTCTTTGTTTCTTACTATTTATTTCTTTTTGAGAGAGAGGGAGAGAGTGCAAGGGAGGGGCGGAGAAAGAGAGAATCCCAAGCAGACTCTGCCCTGACAGCAGAGAGCCCAATGCAAGGCTCAAACTCACGAACTATGAGATCATGACTTGAGCCGAAGTCAGAGGCTTAATCAACTAAGCCACCCAGGTGCCCCTGCAATCATACTCTCTTGCCTGAAGCTGTCCCATTAGACCCTTTTTTGCCACAAGGAGGTCAGCTCATGTTTACTGTAAGCTCGACAGGCGTCGTAATCCAGTGAGAGCCTGACCGCTGGGCCACGGGGTCTTCTTCCTCATGGTCGCCCTCTCCTCTGACTGGTTAGGCACATAGGCTTCAGCCAGACCTGAAGTCTTTTTGAAGCTCTGCTGTGTAAAGCTGTGTGGCCTTGGGCCGTTTACTTAACCTCTCTGAGTGTCAGTTTTTCAGTCTGTAAAATGGGAATGAAAACAGCATCTACTTTATGGGGTTGTTATGAAGAGCAAAGAAGAAAGTGCTCTGCATAGCGCTTGACACATAAGGGCTCAGTCTACGGTGGCTGCTTTCAGCACTGTTGTATCACCGTCATCCAAGGAAGGTGATAGAGCGTGGCGGTTCCAGTCTCTGGAGTCCCAGCCTAGGCTAAAATGCCAGCTCTGGGGCGCCTGGGTGGCTTAGTCGGTTGAGCGTCCGACTTTCGCTTAGGTCATGATCTCGTGGTTCGTGGGTTCGAGCCCCGCGTCGGGCTCTGTGCTGACTGCCAGCTCGGAGCCTGGAGCCTGTTTCAGTCTGTCACTCCCTCTCTCTCTGACCCTCCCCTGCTCATGCTGTCTCTCTCTCGGTCTCCTAGAAATAAATAAAACATTAAAAAAAATTTTTTTTAAATAAATAAATAAAATGCCAGCTCTGCTACTTAATAGCTTCAGACAAATCAATCTCTCTGAACCTCAGTCCTCCCATCTGTGAAATGAGGATGACAGTACTGGCCACCACACAGAAAGACCGAGAGAATTAAATGAGTTTTTGCATTCAGTGAGAAGCACATGAGACCTAGCATGCCGAGTGTTCAGCAAATGGTGATTGTCCTTTTTTTTTTTAAGTTTATTTATTTTGAGAGAGAGTGTGTGGGCGTGAGCAGGGGCGAGGGGCAGAGAGAAGGGGAGGGAGAGAAACCCAAGCAGGCTCTGCACTGACAGTGCAGACAGTGCAACGCGGGGCTCGAACCCATGACCCGTGAGACCACAACCACAGCCAAAAACCAAGAGTCACACGCTCCACCGACTGAGCCACCTAGGCACCCTTCACCCGCTTTTAAAGAGTACGGTTCAGTGGCTCTTAGTATATCCATAAAGTTGTGTGATCATCACCACTATATAATATTAGAAGATTTTCATTTTTCCAAAGAAGCCCTGTACCCATTTGCAGTCACTCTCCCCAGCCCCCTCCCCCAGCTCCCGGCAACCACAACTTTAGTCTCTGTCCATAGATTGGCCTGTTCCGGATATTATGTAGAGGAAGAATCCCACAGTATGTGGTCTTTTGTGACTGGCTTCTTTCAGTTAGTAGTGTTTTCAAGGTACATCTACATTGGACCGTGTGTCAGTACTTCATTCATTTTTTTTTAAATATTTTTATTTATTTCTAGGAGAGAGAGACAGCGTGAGTAAGGGAGGGTCAGAGAGAGAGGGAGACACAGACTCTGAAATAGGCTCCAGGCTCTGAGCTGTCAGCACAGAGCCCGACGTGGGGCTCGAACCCACGAACCGTGAGATCATGACCTGCACTGAAGTCGGGTGCTTAACCAACTGAGCCACCCAGGCGCCCCGGAAATGTTTCTTAAACCAAGGCCCTTGCCAAAAGGAGGCTTTCCCAACCCGCATCGTGCAAATAATTTTTGCATCTGTCCTTGCTAAACGTCATTCATTCAAAAACGACTTTTTTGGAGGCCTGCTATGCTGGGTAGGGTGTCAAGCAGCAGGGAATTGCAAGCGAAATTAGCCACAAACTACCCTCAGGAAGCACTCAGTCTAGTGGAGATAACACACAAGCAGATACATTGCCATCCTGCAGGGGGTGTGGAGTGCTGTGAGAACACACAAGGGGAGCCGCCCTGCCCTTGGGGAGTCAGCCAGACCTTCAGAAANTTAGGATTCTGTGTCTCCCTCTCTCTCTGATCCTCCCCTGCTCACGCTGTCTCTCTCTCTCTCAAAAAAAAATAATAATAATAAAAAAATAAAAACATTAAAAAAAAGAAATGATATTTGAGCAGCACGTTGCTGGATGTGCAAGGCTTTGCCCCGGTGAGAAAGCACAGAGCACCCGTAGCCCACACTGCAAGGCTTTGAGGACAGGGACTGGATGAGGTTATTGCCCGCTGCCCAACAGAGAGAGTGGGTTCTCAGGCCTCGGCCCGTGAGAGGTTGCGTCTGGAGTGGCAGTTGAGGGGTGACTGGCATTTAAGGCTCTGCAGCCCCTCGTCCTCTGTCCTAGGTGAGGATTCAGCCTTCTGTCTATGACCACAACGTGCCCCCCCTGGAGGCCTTGATTGGGGTACCAGAGCCACACAGCGAGGGGTCCATCGCACAAAACTGGACTGTGATTGTGGTGAGTACCTGCCCAGAGGAGGGAAACGCACCCAGGTCCGTGGGGGTGAGCTCATAAAGGGGTGCAGATGTGTGGGAAAGGAGTGAGGACGGATGAATCCTGTTGGGCTCAGTGATTTCTGAATCTGCCAAGAGCCAGGGGGAGTGAACTGGGGTGCCACACACTGGTGGGCGTGGGGAGGAAGCCAGGCTCTGGCCTTAAGGGGCCAGTGTCCCCTCTCTGCTCTGGACTAACTGAAGACCATTCCTAGGATCCTCCTGTGACCTGCCAGCAGGAGAAGCTGGAGAGGCTGCGCAATGTGTCTGAGGTAGGGGGGCATGGGCTCAGAAGTCGGGGCCGGTGGAGTGTGGGTGGGAAGACAGGCCTCTCTGACCCCTGCTTTCTCCATTCCTGCCAGCCTTGTTTGCCCGGAGCCAAGTTCCGCTGCCCGCTTGTGTTCAAGGAGGAGATCCTCTTCCAAGTGATCGGGACTTTGGAGCTGGTGGGAGAGATCAAGGTAGCACTCGCTGGCCGCAGATGCCGGGGTCGGGGCGGGTTGCGGGGGGACCTCCATGGGTGGGGACTGGGCTTCCCCACCACCTAGTCTTCCTGCATTTTTATTCACTACCTTGATGAAAAGCCCTGATATTTACACAGTGGCGGATGAAAGAGAACCATGATTTGTTGAAACGTGCAGGGCTGTGTTCGTGGGCCTACAGATGGTTCTTCTGGGTTCTCTGTAGGGAAGATTTCCTCCCAGCAGTAGGGAGTAGCCCATTGGGACGCTGCGGTCTAGAACACGGTGGCCGTGGTGCATCCCAGTTTCTCTGCGCTGAGTCGAGGTGGGGTGCAGATGTCGGTGGGTTCCGGCCCTTGTTCTTCCTGGCCTGACACCTCCCCCTCACCCCCACAGGCGCCCTCCATGCTCAGCCTCTGCAGCTCCCTCTCCATCTCCTTCAACAGCACCAAGCACTTCCACTTATATGGGAGCAATGCCTCCCTAGCCCAGGTATGTCTCTGCATCCTCAGAAGTTCTGGCAACAGAGGTCAGCAGAGGGGTCTGAGAAGCCCCAGGGCAGAGCTGGAAGAGCTAGAGAGAGAAGTGGGAGAGCCACGTGGGAGGTCTGGGCTCGGCACAAGAAGAGCTTCCGTGCCGTCAGAGCTGTCAGCCTTGGTGAAGGGCTTGGTGGACGCCGGGAGCTCCCCACCCCTACTGGTGGGCAAGCAGACCACAGGCGGAGATCAGCTTGATGGCAGCTCAGCCAAGGGTGCCCACCCCACACCCACTCTGAGCATGATGGGAAAGCGCTCTAAGCAGAGTGAGTCGCGAGCGTAGGGGCCCAGGTCACCCAGCTGAGCTGGCGGGCAAGGCAAGTTGAAGAGCAGGAAGCTCAGAGCAGCAGGCGGGAAAGCTGCACCTAACAAGGTAAGCACTAGCCGGATTCTGGAAGCTTGGCGTGCTGAGCTGAGCTTCTGGGACGAAGGGAAGCCATTTAACGGCTTAAGGTGGGTCCTGGGCAGGTTCTCCAGTTCACTCTGGTGGCGGCACGGGGGTGTACCCTGGAGAGAAGTGTCTGGGCCAGAGCCTGGTGGTGTCAGAAAACAATCCCGACCAGAGATTGCTAAGACCTGGCCATTCACAAGAATGTTACAGGTGAGAAAGGCTTCTTCCTACAATCCCTTTTCTCCTTGTCCTCCAGGTCATCATGAAGGTCGACCTTGTATATGAGAAGGACATGCTCTACGTCTACGTGCTGAGCAGCACTGGGGGGCTGTTGTTGTTCCTGCTGATTTTCGGGGTACTCTACAAGGTGGGAGCTCCTGGGGATAATGGGCCCCTAGCCAGGCTAGGCCAAGGGGGGTTCACAGGAGTCAGGGCAGAGAGTACGAAGATCAGGGAGCGTTAAAGCTAGAAGCGTCCTCAGCCTCTCCCGCCTTCTACAGTTAAGACTCCTAAGGCCCATTGAGCAAATGAGTCTCCCCCCCACACACTGAGCACTGGCAGAGCCAGGACTGGGGACCCAGGGAAGGAGGGTCCTCCCATGTACTGGGGGCCAGGCCCTGGGACACCGAGGCACGTACCACACACATTGCCTTTGGGGAGCTCACAGTCTAATGGGGGAGGCAGACCGGAACACACCTGCTAAGGGCTCCTCTCAGGGGTCTGTGTGCGGGAGCCTCACTCAGGCTTGGGGAGCCCGGGAACACCTCCCAGGAGAGGAGACTTTTGAGTTGGGATTTGAAGGAGGAGCCAGGCAGTGAGTGCTGGAGGGCAGATGTTCCATATGAAAACTCCGAATACTCCAGAAAACCAATTTCTCCNCCATTTTGTTTCTGTTCTTCCAGGTTCTAATTTTGTTGTTTAAACATCTGTATATGTATGAACACGAAAGAGACAGAGAGAAAAGTATCATAGAGTCAGTGTCTCCATCTATGTGTAGAAAACGTAAATGGAATAAGACCATACATACTGCTTGGGAGCTTACATTTCCTACCAGATATTAGATCTTGATGTCTCTGTGTGTGCCCACAATCAGATCTCCCTCTCACTTTTTCACCTCGCTGGTTTGCTGCCATCTGGGTGCCCCAACCTTTTATTTAAATGAGATCCCCACTGATGAGCATTTAGATTTGTAATTCATACCTACTCCAGACAGTAACCGAAAAGGACTTTTGTTACCCACATCTTTGCACACTNAACCCCCCCCTCGGGCTCCCCACAGATGACACAGAGCCTGCTTGAGATTCTCTCTCTCTGTCTCAAAATAAGCAAATAAACATTTTAAAAAATTAATTCCTGGAGCTGGAATGGCTGAGCCAAAGAACATACATGTTTTTGAGCTTTCAACAGAGAAAGCAGGCACATGCTAAGCTCTGTGTTAAGTGCAGGCTCTTGCTATTAGTATTCCTGGATATTGTCCAGTCGCCCACCTAAAATATTGCTACATGACATTTTGATGAGCCTAAAGAATGCACTGTTAAGCGTACAGCTTTTTAACCTATTGCCAGGAGCTGGGTGTGGTAGATACCCCCGTCCTGTCCCTGGGGGCAGATACCACGCGTCTATGTGACATGTGTGACTCATCAACATTAAGGGTGCTTTCAAGTTTTGCGGAGGCTGACTAGTCCAGAGTGTTCCGTGGACTTTGGGCTTACTCAATTTTTGTCTTCCTACAGTTCGGCTTCTTCAAACGGAACCTCAAGGAGAAGATGGAGGCTACTGTAGAAGCTTCAAATGGAATCCCTAGAGAAGACCCTGGGCAGCCAGAGCCCAAGGAAGAGGGTGGGGATCCCGGCTGCCTGGAGCCACTCCAGGAGGAGGCGACCCAGGATGGAAGTGACAAAGACTGAGCCCCAGGCCCGGCGCAGAGGGCCCAGGATCAGACTCGGGGTGCCTCGCAACACTCTGCCTCTACCTGTGTTTCACTGTGTGTCTTCGGGCAAGTCTCTGCCCCCACCTGGGCCCCAGTTTCGCTCTCTTGAACACGGAGCTCACTCCTGCCCGCCTGCTTTGCAGGTTCGAGGCGAGGCTCCATGAGGGCCGGGCCTGGAAGGCTGCGGAAGTGAGGCCTTGTAATTATCAGCTGGTCCTGGCTTCCCCCAGCCCTTCTTAGTTTCCTCCCCTGGAAGAGACTGTGTGATCTAAATTCGGAAAAACTGTCATCTCAGGACTTAGTGACACTCCTGGCCCTCACACCCACCTGCCCCTTGGGCGTCCCCAGAGGCCTCAGACTCCCAGAACCTCGTCCTTTGCTCTCTCCAGACTGGAGTCCAGTTCAGCCTTCCATTCTGCTGCCAGAGAGCAATCAGTCTGTGTCACTACACTGGTACTGCAACCCCCTCTCTTTGGCTAAAGACTGAGTTCCTTAATATGCCTTCCACAGTCTGCGAAATAGCCTTCACGAGCCGATGCAGACCTGGGCCCCCGTCGCCTCCCTGGCCTCCTCCCGAGACTCCCCACCTCCCTCTCTAAGCTCTGATTACACGGGCCTTTCTCTCGAGCCAAGCTCCTTCCTGTCTCACTGCCTTCACCCAGACTGCTCCCTCTGCCTGGAACATTCCTCCCCAGCCCTTTTCCTGGCTGGCTCTCTCAGCCTTCAGATCTCAGGTCACGTAAAACTGCCTCAGGGCCTCCCCCAACCCCAACCCAAGTGGGTTCCCGTGTTACACTTGCCCCTCACAGTGCTGATCGTATTGTTACTCAATATTTGTCTCTCAAATTAAACTCCAGGAGGGTAAGGACCACACCTGTCGTGTTCACCTTGGGGTCCCTTGGTGACATCACGGAGCCAGACACAGTAGGTGCTTGACAGAATTTCACTGAACCTAGTGAGGGTACCTGTGGAAAGATCGAGAAAGCATTTTGGGTGGGCCCTGCCATCTCCACCCTTCAAGGTCTTCCCCAGGTTCCTGCCTCCTTGCTCCACAGCCCCCACCAGGACCCCATCACACCCCGCTGCGGCCCCCACTGGGAGGCTGTGAGCTCAAGGGAGCAGGCCATGTCTGTCCACTGGCTCTCAGTGCCAAGCACAGCGCCTGCGCATGTGCACCCAATAAATGTGAAAATCTGTCCAATTCTGTGATGTTTTCATGCCGGTGCCACAGTCGGGCCTGGCTCAATTAGATGGGCATTTCCTTCTCAAACCTTTCTCTAAGGGAGACCCAAACAGTTAGCTCTTTTTCTTTTCTTCTCTTCTTTTTCTTTTCTTTGTTATGCCAACCCTCAGAGACTGACCTACATGAGGTACTGACAGTTCACTTAGGTGTGAGAACAGACCCTCCCTGACTTTTTTTTTTTTTTTTTTTTTGGGCAGAAAGCCAAAGTAATATCCCAGCAAGATATCTAACTTCTTTATGGAGACTCACACTGTTTCATGTTTNTTTTTTTTTTTTTTTTTTTGAGAGTCAGAGAGAGACAGCATGAGCAGGGGAGGGTCAGAGACGGAGACACAGAATCCAAAGCAGGCTCCAGGCTCTGAGCTGTCAGCACAGAGCCCTATGCAGGGCTCGAATCCACGAACCACGAGATCGTGACCTGAGCGGAAGTTGGACGCTTAACCTACTGAGCCACCCCGTGCCCCCCACCTTTTTTTTTTTATTTTAAAGCAACAATTGGTAGGGCCTGACCCTGAGGCCTTCCGCGTTAGGAGGGATGAGGGCTCATCACTGCTGCCCTCTTGTGGTCAGTAGGATGGGGGGGCAGAGGCGGGGTGGGGCAGAATATGGAGTAATTCTCAGGCCAGCTCTGGGTCCAGCACTGGGAGCTGAGAAGCAACATTTGGCCTCCCAAGCAGCGACCTTTGATGGCTCCCTTCTGCCTGCAGGGGAGTAAGCGAACGTTCTTGAGCACACAAGGCCCAGAACAGTCTTTTTCAAAGCCTGCGTGCCTCTTCAGCTTCATCAGCACCCTTCTGGTCCAGCCCCATGGTTCCTCAGAAGGAAGACCTCAGGATGGAAGAAGTGAGGCCCATTTCCCAGGGAAGGAAAAAAAAAAAGGAAAATCACAGAATTGCTAAAAGGGCATGAAATTATCTCGAGGTCTATGAAGCCTATCAGTTTCTNTGGCTCCCTTCTGCCTGCAGGGGAGTAAGCGAACGTTCTTGAGCACACAAGGCCCAGAACAGTCTTTTTCAAAGCCTGCGTGCCTCTTCAGCTTCATCAGCACCCTTCTGGTCCAGCCCCATGGTTCCTCAGAAGGAAGACCTCAGGATGGAAGAAGTGAGGCCCATTTCCCAGGGAAGGAAAAAAAAAAGGAAAATCACAGAATTGCTAAAAGGGCATGAAATTATCTCGAGGTCTATGAAGGCTATCAGTTTCTATTGTTTTTTTTTTTTAATTTTTAATGTTTTATTTATTTCTGAGAGAGAGAGAGAGAGAGACATAGCATGAACAGGGAGGGTCAGAGAGAGAGGGAGACACAGAATCCGAAACAGGCTCCAGGCTCTGAGCTGGCTGTCAGCACAGAGCCCGACGCGGGGCTCGAACCCAAAACTGTCAGATCATGACCTGAGCCGAAGTCCGACACTTAACCGACTGAGCCATCCAGGCGCCCCAGTTTCTATTGATTCTTGACGCATTTCTTGGAGCTTTGTGTCAGGCCCTGTGCTGTGCCCTGAGGGTGTGGTGATGAAAACCACAGAGAAGTCCCTGCTCTCGGGGAAGCGTTTCCACCACCGGGGAAAGTGATAAAGTAGAAATGTGATTCGAGGTGGTGAGGGTGTTGTGAAGAAGATAAAGCAGGAAGGCAGGATGGAGAGGATCCTCTCACCTCAGTGATAGATAGACATACAGACAAAAAGTGAATGTTTTCATTAAGGTTGGAAGCAAGAAAATCTGGGAGGTTCATCTCAGGAACAGATCTGCCCTTGTCATGCCCAAGACTCTATAGCCCGGCTCGCTTAACAGCCCCTGTCCTCAAATACCTGGATGTCCTTCCCGGCCTCTGTGCCTTTGCACATGCTCTTCCCCTTTGCCCAGTTCCACCTCTTCTCTAGCCTTTAAAATCTTCCTGCTGAGGGTCAGCTTTAGCTCAAGCGGTTACTTCGCATGTGGTTGCTTTAAAATCTTCCCGCTGAGCCAGGCTGGCTCAGTCGGTGGAGCACGCGACTCTTGGTTTCGGTGTTGTGAGTTCGAACCCCCTGTTGGGTGTAGAGATTACTTAAAAATAAAATATTTTTAAAAAGTAAAAAAACAAATAACATCCTCCTACTTCAAAGCACTTCACAGCTTTTTTCATTCCCTCAGTTCCTGGATAAAATGACCTATTTAATCTCCACGTTGTATATACCTCATTGGAACACATAACGCTGATTGTGTGGGCTCCTCCCTCAAGACTAGGAGGTTCTAGAAGGCAGGATTCAGTCTTCCCTCACTTGTGTTCCCAACACTGACCCCTTATCAAGGCTGGCACAAGTAAGCGTTTGATTCAGTGGCCCTCACGTGTTTTGGTCTAAGAATCCTTTCATACTCTTAAAAATTAAAGATCCCCAAAGAGCTTTTGTTTATATGAGTTATATCTATTGGCGTTTATCCGATTAGAAATTAAAATGGAGAGGGGCGCCTGGGTGGCTCAGTCAGTTAAGTGTCCAACTTCAGCTCAGGTCATGATCTCGCAGTCAGTGACTTCAAGCCCCGCGTAGGGCTCTGTGCTGATAGCCCGGAGCCTGGAACCTGTATGGGACTCTGTGTCTCCCTCTCTCTCTGCCCTTCCCCCACTCACGCTCTGTCTCTTTCTCTCTGTCTCTCAAAAGTAAATAAACGTTAGGGGTGCCTGAGTGGCTTAGTCGGTTAAGCGTCCGACTTTTGCTTAGGTCATGATCTTGTGGTTCGTGGGTTCGAGCCCCGCATCGGGCTCTGTGCTGACTGCCAGCTCAGAGCCTGGAGCCTGTTTCAGAGTCTGTGTCTCCCTCTCTCTCTGACCCTCCCCTGCTCACGCTCTCTCTCTCCTAGAAATAAATTTAAAATAAATAAATAAATAAATAAATAAACAAACGTTAAAACATTTTTCTTAATTAAAATGGANGTCTCCCTCTCTCTCTGACCCTCCCCTGCTCACGCTCTCTCTCTCCTAGAAATAAATTTAAAATAAATAAATAAACAAACAAACAAACGTTAAAACATTTTTCTTAATTAAAATGGGGAAAAATGTAATATGTAAGGACATCCAGCCCACACTCCCCACAAGCTGTCAGAATGATGACATATGTTATCACATGTCATGCCGCATCTAGAAAACACCACACTCGTGGCACAAAGTGAAAAAGTAACACCTTAGTCTCCTTGGGAAAAGAGTCAAAACCTAGTCAGACCTAGGTTGGAGTCCAGGCACTGCTGCTTCTTAACTATGCCACGCAGGGCAAGTACCTAGCCTCTCTGGGACTCATTTCTTCATCTGTAAAATGGGAATAATAACTGTATATACCTCAGAGCTGTTGTGAACATGAAGTAATACTTGCAAACTGTTGCTAGCACCTAACTATTTGATAAAGGTGGCGGATAAGAATGCTTTCATTGTGGGGTGCCTGGCTGGCTCAGTCAGTAGGGTACATGACTCTTGATCTTGGGGTTGTGAGTTCAAGCTCCACATTGGATGTAGAGATTACTTTTTTAAAAAAATGGTTTAGGAGCACCTGAGTGGCTCAGTCAGTTAAGCATCCAACTCTTGATTTCGTCTCGGGTCATGATCTCATGATTCGGTTCATTGATCAAGCCCCACTTTGGGCTCTGTCCTGACAGAGCCTGCCTGGGATTCTCTCTCTCTCCCTCTCTCTATGCTCCTCCCCTGCTCATGCATGCTGTTTCTCTCTCTCTCTCTCTCAAAACAAATAAATGAATGTTTAAAAAATAGTTTAGTTGTACAAGATGACGTGGTAAAAGCAGTACACTAGACTGCAAGTCAAATAACCTAGTATTGGAGTCCCAGTTCTTCACCGTGACCTTGGGAAAGATGCATGCCCTTTCTGGACTTTGCCTTCCCCACCTGGGATCTGAAGGTACCTCAGAAGCTGCCACAGGGAAGAGAGGGGTGGGGGCTGAGCAGCTGAGTCCCCCCCCCCATTTGATCTGCTGTAATACACTAAAGTTCCATAAATAGCATACAGGCTACATTATCAATTAAGCACACGGCACCGCGCCCAGGGCCTCCCAGCTTTCGATGGCCTACAAACATGTTTGGGAGTTGAAAAAGAAATTCAACTCCAAAATATTGAAATTAAATTGTATAATTGAAATAAATGTTAAAGTAAACGTCTATAGGGGCACCTGGTTGGCTCAGTCGGTTAGGTGTCTACCTTCAGATCAGGTCATGAACTCAGTGTTTGGGTTTGAGCCACTCATCGGACTCTGTGCTAACAGAGCCCAGCTCTGAGCCTGGAGCCTGCTTTGGAACCTGTGTCTCTCTCTCTCTCTCTGTTCCTCCCCCACTTGCACTCTCTTTCTCTCTCATATAAAGATTAAAAAAATAAATGTCTATAAATGTAATATGTCAGGTGGTCAAATGCAGTTCTATTTAACATATGTAGTTATATATATGAACTATATTAAATGTGGGAGGTGGAGTATTTTATTTAATATTGGAAATTATGTGTGGTAAGATATCTGTGCAAAAATGTGCATAAAGTTTAGAAAGGTCTTTAAAAGACCAAGAGATGTTACTTGAAAAATAATGTTCTACTTCCAAAAATAAAACTTTAAAAAAACACTAAACACAGGGGCACCTGGGTGGCTTAGTCGGTTAAGCGTCCGACTTTCGCTTAGGTCATGATCTCGTGGTTCGTGGGTTCAANGGCTTAGTCGGTTAAGCGTCCAACTTTCGCTTGGGTCATGATGTCGCGGTTCGTGGGTTCGAGCCCCGCGTTGGGCTGTGAGCTGACTGCCAGCTCAGAGCCTGGAGCCTGTTTCAGAGTCTGTCACTCCCTCTCTCTCTGACCCTCCCCTGCTCACGCTGTCTCTCTCTCTCCTAGAAATAAATAAAACATTTAAAAATTTAAAAACAAAAACAAAAACACTAAACACAACCAAACTGTATTGAACTACATAATCTCTAAGTCTCCTTCCAGAGCTTCCAGAACATAAGAGGCTGAACTGAAATGTGCTTAGAGAAATTATTTGCTTTTGACAAGCTGTAAGGCCCCACATGCGTGGGGCTAGGGGTGAGGTGAGGATTCTGAGGCCCAAGACCCCTTCTAGAGCGAGGATTCCTCACCTGCCTGTGTGGCCAAGCTGCTGGTGGTCGATGGAGCCAGGCAGATGTGGTCTGAATGCCTCATCTGCCTCTTATCCATGCAGTGACTTTGAGCAGGTCATAGCTATGTGAACTCATTTTTCCTTACCCGTGAAAAAGAATGGAAAACTTTGCAAGGCAATCGGGCCCTTACGGGCATTCATCTGGAGACATTCCTGGAAGCTGGGTGATTCCCCAGGCTGTCGCCTGCCCTACTCAGCTAAGGTCAAGGCAGGCCACACCCCAGGATCCCCCAGGCTCACCCAAAGCACTGACTCCTCACCCTTCCTAAGAGCCAAGTGTTAGGAGGGTTGAGGCTCAGATAGGAAGTAAAAGTAGGATAAAGGTGGGTTGGGAGCAGGGTGATCCCAATAGGTCCAGGGGTTCCAAAAATGAGGCAGCTATGGCACATCAGGCCCAGTGGGGGGTGGGGGTGGGTTCTTGTTTTAAGTTTATTTATTTTGAGAGAGAAAGCAGGGGAGTGGCAGAGCAAGAGAGAGAAAGAGGGAGAGAATCCCAAGCAGGCTCCACACTGTCAGCTCAGAGCCCGACATGGCACTCTACCTCACAAACCGTGAGATCATGAACTGAGCCAAATCAAGAGTCAAACACTTAACCCGACTGAGCCACCCTGGTGCCCCAGATGGGTGGGTCTTAAAGGCTAGAGTTGTCCAATCCTCACATTTGGTCCCATATGTGCCCCCTACAGGTGGGGTCGAAACTGTACACGCCCCCTGCAGTTCTGGTCACTCTGGGTCCACACAAAGTGATGGTTAGAGGTTCCAGATGGGGAGAGGCAAGGGGGACGGCACAGCCAGATCCCGGGAGCCAGGGAGAGATGCAACACAGGCTCTATGCCTGGATATGAGAACAGGGTCTGTGTAAGAGGGATAGCCCACAAAGCTGAAGGCTTTCTCACACCTCTGACACTGAGCCCCCTTATTCAAAGCATGAGACATGAACTTGGGACAATATGGGCAGGTCATGTCTCCAGAGCATCAGACTTTAAGATTCCGGTGAAACACGGAACATAAAAGTACTTCCCAGACGAGGCCCTATAGCTTCACTGGCTGTGTGTAGTTACCACCGAGTGTCTCCCTCTGCCCAGGGCACTGTCCATACACACATTTTAAGGACAAGTCTCTTTTACCACATAAAGGTTTTTATTGAACTCAAATTCAGGGGATCCAAAGCCTGAGGAAGACAAGGGAGGCTGGGGTTTGCACTGAGGCCCAGGCCTCACCCCAGGGTCCCACTCCCCACCCCACTTACCCTCACCCCTTCCTGACTCAATGAGGGTCTCAGTAGCTACCAATCTAAGCTACCCCACTCTAAGTAACCC
>NW_027529443.1:743301-745640 GCF_008692635.1 Crocuta crocuta | reverse complement strand
CCTAGCACTTCGCCAAGCCAGGCACCCACCAAGGGGCATGCTGCTGCCAAGGCCAGATCTCTGCTGACCTCTTTTCTGGATCTCTCCCAGAGCCTCCCACTGCCTGCTTGGCCTCTCTCCAACCCCTCTTCATAGCCCGTTTCCCATAAGTCTCCAGGGCACGCAACTTCCTCCACCCTGGCCCCCCACTCCTCCTCCATCCATCCTCCTCCAGCTTTTCCACTATTCCCTCTAAAGATTTCTCTAGCTTCCCATCCCCTTCTCTTCTGCCCACTGCCTCCCCCTCCCCCCCGCAGGGGCCCCCAGGTCAGCGGCGGCCGGCTGCGTGGGTCCGCTGGTGGCGGATGAGGTCGGAGCTCTGCGAGAAGGCCTTTCCACAGTCATCGCACTTGTAGGGCCGCTCCCCGCTGTGGACCCGGTGATGCTGCAGCAGCGTGGACGAGCGGCAGAAGCCCTTGCCGCACACGGCGCACCTGTAGGGCCGCTCGCCCGTGTGGGAGCGCTGGTGCTGAATCAGCGTGGAGGAGCGGTTGAAGGTCTTGCCGCAGTCGGGGCAGCTGTAGGTGCGGCCTGGCAGGTGGGTGCGGGCATGGATGGCCAGCACAGAGCTCTGGCCGAAGCGCTTGCCGCACTCAGGGCACTTGAAGGGCTTCTCGCGAGCGTGGCTGCGGGCGTGGGGGATAAGTGCCGAGCGCTGCGAGAAGCTCTTGCCGCAGATGCCACAGCTGAAGGGCCTTTGCCCGGTGTGCACCCTCTGGTGACTGCGCAGGGAAGAGTTCTGGCTATAGCACTTGCCGCACTCGGGGCAGCTGTAGGGCCGCTCGTGGCTGTGGGTGCGCTGGTGCCGCAGGAGGTAGGAGCTGTCACCGAAGGCCTTGCCACAGTGCGGGCACTTGTAGGGCTTCTGACCAGAGTGGGTGCGCTGGTGGCGAAGCAGGTAAGAGCTGTCAGCGAAGGCCTTGCCGCAGCGGGGACACTTGTAGGGCCGCTCTCCCGTGTGGGTGCGCTGGTGTTTGATGAGGTCAGAGCTCTGGGAGAAGGCCTTGCTACAGACCTCACATTTATAGGGCTTCTCACCCGTATGGATGCGCTGGTGCTGGATCAGGGTGGAGCCCCGCCCGAAGCTCTTTCCACAGATGCCACAGATATTAGGCCGAGGGCCCTGCCCACCCCTGGCCCGGCCACCTCGCCGGCCTGGCCCCCTAAGGGTTCCGGTCAGGCCCAGGGGATTCTGGAGCATCTCAAACTGGGGTGTAGCCAGTAGGGCCCCTGTGGGCATCTCAAAAGGTGGCCCTAGGGGCAGGGCCCCCGTGGGCTGCTCCCCAAATCCCTGGGTGAAGGAGTCCAAGGGATGGACTCCCAAGGGGATGCTCAAGGGATTCTTTTCCTCTGGATTCAGAAGCATCTCAGCACCTTCCTGAAATTTGGAACTTTGAGCTTCAAATTCAGGGCTTTGGGTTTTGAACGGAGGGTTCTGGGGCTCATACCCTGGGCTCTGGGGTTCATACCCAGGGCTCCGGGGTTCATAGCCAGGGCTCTTGGGTTCATACCCAGGGCTCCGGGGTTCATAGCCAGGGCTCTTGGGTTCATACCCAGGGCTCCGGGGTTCATATCCAGGGCTCTTAGGTTCATAACCAGGGCTCTGAGGCTCATACCTAGGGCTTTGGGGTTCAAACTCAGGGCTCTGAGAACCTGATTCAGGGCTTCTGGGTGCAAATTCAGGGCTTGGGGGCACAAACCCAGGGCTTCGGGACTCAAAACCTGGGCTTTCGGGCTCAAACCTGGGGCTTTGGGGTTCAAACTCAGGGCTTTGTGGCTCAAACCCAGGGCTCTGGGGCTCAAGCCCAAAGGGTATCTCTTCGACCTCATAGTCCCCAGTGCCTTCTTGTTGAGACATTTCTTCTTCCTCATTCTCACTCCCGTTGCCTGCAGGATCAGAGAATTACAGAAAACCCATAATATGTGGGGCCTGGAAGGTCATTAGGTCCCAACACTAGTAGTCACAAACCTCTCCCTCCTTCTCCAGCAGGGTCGCTGGCCCTTGAGCAGGTGCTGAAATTCCCACCTCCCCCTCAGCCGACCCAGGACGTCCAGTCCCCGCCTCCGCCTCCTCCAAGTCCCAGGTGTCCAAGCCCACGGCTCTCTACCCCTCCCACGGCCCACAGCCCCCTCTCCCGCTCCCAGACACGCTCCTCGGACAGGCGCTCCCTCCCTCACCTTTGAGGGACCCTTCGGGGCTCCCCACTTCATCAGGACTTTGCACATCCCCGGGCTCGAGGCCCCACGGCGACGCCTCCCGTTCCATCCCCGCCGGCTCCCAGTGCTGCGGCGGCGGCGAT
>NW_027529443.1:739850-743155 GCF_008692635.1 Crocuta crocuta | reverse complement strand
TGTTCAGCGCCGCCCAGGGGACCCGGCTGCCCAGCCCGAGCCCCTGAGGCCGGACGTCTTGACCCTGGGCCTCTCCGGCCGGCCGGGCCCCTCCCCTACCCGCGGCCCCGCCCCCACCCACAAGGTCTCGCCTTGCCCTGAGGCCCTCAAAGGGCCCCGTACGTCGTGGCTTCGGAGATGAGGGTCTTCACGACTCGCCCTGCCGCCCCCGAATGCTGCTCCCCGCCCGCGACCCCGCCGNCCTAGCACTTCGCCAAGCCAGGCACCCACCAAGGGGCATGCTGCTGCCAAGGCCAGATCTCTGCTGACCTCTTTTCTGGATCTCTCCCAGAGCCTCCCACTGCCTGCTTGGCCTCTCTCCAACCCCTCTTCATAGCCCGTTTCCCATAAGTCTCCAGGGCACGCAACTTCCTCCACCCTGGCCCCCCACTCCTCCTCCATCCATCCTCCTCCAGCTTTTCCACTATTCCCTCTAAAGATTTCTCTAGCTTCCCATCCCCTTCTCTTCTGCCCACTGCCTCCCCCTCCCCCCCGCAGGGGCCCCCAGGTCAGCGGCGGCCGGCTGCGTGGGTCCGCTGGTGGCGGATGAGGTCGGAGCTCTGCGAGAAGGCCTTTCCACAGTCATCGCACTTGTAGGGCCGCTCCCCGCTGTGGACCCGGTGATGCTGCAGCAGCGTGGACGAGCGGCAGAAGCCCTTGCCGCACACGGCGCACCTGTAGGGCCGCTCGCCCGTGTGGGAGCGCTGGTGCTGAATCAGCGTGGAGGAGCGGTTGAAGGTCTTGCCGCAGTCGGGGCAGCTGTAGGTGCGGCCTGGCAGGTGGGTGCGGGCATGGATGGCCAGCACAGAGCTCTGGCCGAAGCGCTTGCCGCACTCAGGGCACTTGAAGGGCTTCTCGCGAGCGTGGCTGCGGGCGTGGGGGATAAGTGCCGAGCGCTGCGAGAAGCTCTTGCCGCAGATGCCACAGCTGAAGGGCCTTTGCCCGGTGTGCACCCTCTGGTGACTGCGCAGGGAAGAGTTCTGGCTATAGCACTTGCCGCACTCGGGGCAGCTGTAGGGCCGCTCGTGGCTGTGGGTGCGCTGGTGCCGCAGGAGGTAGGAGCTGTCACCGAAGGCCTTGCCACAGTGCGGGCACTTGTAGGGCTTCTGACCAGAGTGGGTGCGCTGGTGGCGAAGCAGGTAAGAGCTGTCAGCGAAGGCCTTGCCGCAGCGGGGACACTTGTAGGGCCGCTCTCCCGTGTGGGTGCGCTGGTGTTTGATGAGGTCAGAGCTCTGGGAGAAGGCCTTGCTACAGACCTCACATTTATAGGGCTTCTCACCCGTATGGATGCGCTGGTGCTGGATCAGGGTGGAGCCCCGCCCGAAGCTCTTTCCACAGATGCCACAGATATTAGGCCGAGGGCCCTGCCCACCCCTGGCCCGGCCACCTCGCCGGCCTGGCCCCCTAAGGGTTCCGGTCAGGCCCAGGGGATTCTGGAGCATCTCAAACTGGGGTGTAGCCAGTAGGGCCCCTGTGGGCATCTCAAAAGGTGGCCCTAGGGGCAGGGCCCCCGTGGGCTGCTCCCCAAATCCCTGGGTGAAGGAGTCCAAGGGATGGACTCCCAAGGGGATGCTCAAGGGATTCTTTTCCTCTGGATTCAGAAGCATCTCAGCACCTTCCTGAAATTTGGAACTTTGAGCTTCAAATTCAGGGCTTTGGGTTTTGAACGGAGGGTTCTGGGGCTCATACCCTGGGCTCTGGGGTTCATACCCAGGGCTCCGGGGTTCATAGCCAGGGCTCTTGGGTTCATACCCAGGGCTCCGGGGTTCATAGCCAGGGCTCTTGGGTTCATACCCAGGGCTCCGGGGTTCATATCCAGGGCTCTTAGGTTCATAACCAGGGCTCTGAGGCTCATACCTAGGGCTTTGGGGTTCAAACTCAGGGCTCTGAGAACCTGATTCAGGGCTTCTGGGTGCAAATTCAGGGCTTGGGGGCACAAACCCAGGGCTTCGGGACTCAAAACCTGGGCTTTCGGGCTCAAACCTGGGGCTTTGGGGTTCAAACTCAGGGCTTTGTGGCTCAAACCCAGGGCTCTGGGGCTCAAGCCCAAAGGGTATCTCTTCGACCTCATAGTCCCCAGTGCCTTCTTGTTGAGACATTTCTTCTTCCTCATTCTCACTCCCGTTGCCTGCAGGATCAGAGAATTACAGAAAACCCATAATATGTGGGGCCTGGAAGGTCATTAGGTCCCACCACTAGTAGTCACAAACCTCTCCCTCCTTCTCCAGCAGGGTCGCTGGCCCTTGAGCAGGTGCTGAAATTCCCACCTCCCCCTCAGCCGACCCAGGACGTCCAGTCCCCGCCTCCGCCTCCTCCAAGTCCCAGGTGTCCAAGCCCACGGCTCTCTACCCCTCCCACGGCCCACAGCCCCCTCTCCCGCTCCCAGACACGCTCCTCGGACAGGCGCTCCCTCCCTCACCTTTGAGGGACCCTTCGGGGCTCCCCACTTCATCAGGACTTTGCACATCCCCGGGCTCGAGGCCCCACGGCGACGCCTCCCGTTCCATCCNTGTTCAGCGCCGCCCAGGGGACCCGGCTGCCCAGCCCGAGCCCCTGAGGCCGGACGTCTTGACCCTGGGCCTCTCCGGCCGGCCGGGCCCCTCCCCTACCCGCGGCCCCGCCCCCACCCACAAGGTCTCGCCTTGCCCTGAGGCCCTCAAAGGGCCCCGTACGTCGTGGCTTCGGAGATGAGGGTCTTCACGACTCGCCCTGCCGCCCCCGAATGCTGCTCCCCGCCCGCGACCCCGCCGTCTGGCCCCCCAGCCCGGGCTGGGCTGCGGCTGTCCGCCCCCTCCCCCTCTCGCACAGGAAGTGTCCGTCCGCGGCCAGTTTCCCCCGCTGGCTAGCGCCACGGCCTCTCTAGGAGCGGCTGGAGGTGGAAACTCGTTGGCATTAACCCTGGGCTGGATGGCCCTGTGGTTGAGGTGGGGGGTGATGGG
Source organism: Crocuta crocuta (assembly GCF_008692635.1). Classification (NCBI taxonomy): domain Eukaryota; kingdom Metazoa; phylum Chordata; class Mammalia; order Carnivora; family Hyaenidae; genus Crocuta; species Crocuta crocuta. The sequence goes on along the minus strand of NW_027529443.1, from coordinate 740,177 downwards.
GCGCCCCGGAGCCGGCGGGAAAGGTTGGGGCAGTTTGTGTGCTGTGCCCTAGGTCTTCGTCCATCCAGGAGCCTATCTACCCGTTCCCAGAGCCCTGCGTCAGTCAGTGCCTGTGGCCAAGGGCGAGGCGACAAGCGAGACCAAGGTCAGCGAGAAGGAGCGACGCTTCCCGGCGCCAGCGGGGGCGGCGTCTAGCTCCCCTCCCCTCAGTCCTCGGGGTCAGCTCCGGCCGCGCCTCGGGAACCTGGACGGGCCCCTCGCCTTGAGCTCCTGAGTCTGGGCCCTCCCCCCCAACCCCTCACCCCCACCCCCCCCCCCTCCCAAACC
>NW_027529443.1:736844-739306 GCF_008692635.1 Crocuta crocuta | reverse complement strand
CCACCCTGACTCCTCCTGGCCCCCTCCCCTCTCTGCCCCTCCTAATCTCCTCCCTACTGCTCCTCCCTACCCACTCCGGGAGGGCTAGGATCGTTGCCAGGGAAACAGCCCCGCCTCTGGCTTCCTGAGGTAGTGCTTCTACCTCCCAGGGAGTACAGCGATTGGCCGGTAGAGCTCGATCGTCCCGCCTCCTCCCACTACACCAACTGCTAGGCGTTAATGGTCGCCAGGGAACGCGAGGCCCCATTCTGATTGGCTGGAGGGAGCGCAGGCCCGTTCCACCTACTCCCTCGGCCCGAAGCGCCGGCGGGCTGAGTGGGAGGCAGTTGGCGTCTCCCTTCGAGTAGGGCAGTTGGGCGTGTGCTTTCAGAACTTTTCCTGCCCCTATTTACCTTTCATTCTGTTTCGTCTTTTTGAAGAAAGCCGGGAATCTGGAGACGCACAGCCTTCCAACTTTGATCTCCCGCATACTTCCTTTCCCAGCACTTTCCTTTCTCCCACGGGTTCCTGGCGCTGAAGGGGCCAGTTGGCGGATCCTCCTGCAGAAAGGAGGCTGCTTTCTTTCCTATTACCTGCCTCTTCCTTCCACCTTCCCCGAAGTGGGGTCCTTAGTCCCCGGTTCCTCGATTTTCTCACAGGGAGGTAGGGATTCTATGGGAGTTACTTCCACGTGAGGGTGATGGAGTTCAGGAGGGGTAGAGAACCATCTGGCCTTTAAGGGAGCTAAGAACTCTCCAGTCCTGTCTGACTTGGGATAGAAGCTTGTAGAGGAACGGAAACTGAGAGACACTGCCCTAGGTGCAGCTTTGAATCAAGGAGAAGGTGACTCTGGAAAGACAAATTCATAGGATCCAATTCTTGTCCTTTTTTTTTTTTTTTTTTACCCTTGCTGCTAAAACTATTTTGGTAGCGTTCTTGACAATTGACCAGCCAAATTCTCCTTGTATGAGTGATGCAGGAGCCTTGATTGTGGGTTTGTTTGTTTGTTTGTTTTGGTTGCCTTCTCAGAAAAATGAAGGGAAGAAAGTGGTTAGGAGGAAAGATGGCATCTTCCATTCTCCTGAAAGAGATGAGAACAAGAATCTGGAGAATTCCAAGTGGTAAAAGCCTAGGGAAAGCAGGCTTACAAATAGAATCACAATTATCTTCCTGCAAATAAAGCAGGAGTACTTTTTTCCCCTCCAGAGGAACAACTTCCACCTCCACGCCTGTCCGAAAACTTCTTACCAAGAATGGCTCACACGGCCCAGCATTAAATGGCCCATGTGGATAGAATACACTACACGTGCACTCACATAAGTGTGAGACAAGTCTCCTTCATTAGAGACTTTCTCTGACCTCTAACCTGCTTACCCACAGGAAAATTTACACAGGAGAGTAGCTGTTCCCTGCCAAGTGTGTAGCAAGGCCTCCAGCCACAACTCTGAAGCGGTCCCATCATCCTGCACTCTTCACAAGCCCCACGTGTAGCAGGAGTCAGGCCAGGGCTTCAAGCTGCTCTGGCACCAGCATTTCCACATGGATATTCAGCCTTACTAGTGCCTAGAGTAAAAGAGTACCAATGCTATCCATGCAATGGACCTTCGAGAAGCAACCAGCGTCTGTCTGCCACTCACCCATACCAGTGAGAGGCTCTAAGCACAGGGAATCCTCTGATGCGCATTCCAACTTGACCCAGCACCAACTAATCCAAGGCAGGAGTCCACTGACCTTATTCTACCACTGGGTCCTGGTGAGGAAGAGCCGCGTGTGTGTCCTGAGTTGGGGGGCCACCGTGTTCACAGCATCATCACTGGTGTGCAGCAGCACTGGGGCAGAGCTATTGACTGGTCCAGCCAAGTTGGCCAACACTCGAGCAAAGGTTCTCAGTGTTAGGGGGCTCCTGCGTGAACTGCCATTTCCCTGCATGCAACAGACAAGGCTCTTAAGAGGCCTTCTGTCAGATGCTACAAGAGATTCCCCTGTATTTTCAAGATTTCGGGTTCCCAGGAAAAGCTCAGCCATGGCACAGGCCCCTTTGGGAAGAACAAAGAAAATGGAAGTCTTTGTATATGGCTAGGTCATCCTCTGACCTGACACATTTTGCAAAATTAAGAGCAGTTAGAAAGTAACATTTTGCTCAACGCATCATTACCAGGCATAACATTCCATCCCAGGAGATTCTGATTCAATACGCCGGAGGCAGAACCCAGAAGCTAGGTACATTTTAAAGTTACTGCATGGGATTCTGTGGCAGAAAGGCCTTATTTTGAAAAATGCTGGCATAGGGGCACCTGGATAGCTCAGTTGGTAAAGCGTCTGACTTCGGCTCAGGTCATGATCTCATAGTTCACAGGTTCAAGCCCTGTGTTGGACTGTGTGCTGACAGCTCAGAGGCTGCTTTGGATTCTGTGTCTCCCCCGTTGCTGCCTCCCCCTACTTGCATGCCATCTCTCTCAAAAAAATTAATTAATTAATTAATT
>NW_027529443.1:726297-736835 GCF_008692635.1 Crocuta crocuta | reverse complement strand
AACTGGCCTAGAGCAGGTTTTTGCTTCTTTGGCTCATAAACATCTTTGCACATCCTGTTTCTAGAAAGATGCATATAAACATTCAAAAAATATTTAGGGGTCTTTAAAAGCTCAAGTCAATGGGGCGCCTGGGTGGCTTAGTCGGTTAAGCGTCCAACTTTCGCTTAGGTCACGATCTCGCAGTTCGTGGGTTCGAGCCCCGCGTCGGGCTCTGTGCTGACTGCCAGCTCAGAGCCTGGAGCCTGTTTCAGTCTTACTCCCTCTCTCTCTGACCCTCCCCTGCTCACTCTGTCTTTCTCTCTCTCTCTCCTAGAAATAAATAAAAACATTAAAAAATAAATAAATAAAAGCTCAAGTCAATACTGTCTGTATTTTACATGGCTTGGACAAGCTAGGAGTGGGTCATGTGGTCATGACCTTGACCTTTCACTCTAGCCTTGTGGATGGGGCTCATTTTGTCTGGTGCAGACAAGCATTTCTCTTGATGCACCAGGAAGCCCTAATAACACTGTCTTCCTGGCTTAAATTGTTCAGGGTCTGAGCCTCAAAAGACCTGTGGTAGCAGAGAGAAAAGGGAGCCCCATCTCTGGTGGCGGTATCCATGCCAAGAAATGAGAAGCTGAGAACAGAGTGAGGCTGAGCCTTAAGTATTTCATTACACTCAAATATTGATTAAATGGTGGAAAGTTGGGTCACAAGGGCAGGAAGCAGAGGAGCTGGGTCTGGTGTTGGGGCCCTAAGCAAGACTTGCAAACTTCAAAGCACTCAGAGAAAGTAGTAATTATGGTACCTTTAATTGGCAAACTGCAGGCAGGGTCTAGATCTGACTTTGAATCGGAGCTGACAGGCTGGGCTTTTGCAGTTTGGGCCTTCCGCAGGCAGTGCTGAGGCTTAGCCAAGGGAAGGGTTGGACACTGGCTTCCCTAGGGAATTAAAAGCTGCTATAAATGTAGTTCCTGTTGCCAAAGTGCTCCTTTTCACTTTGCGTCCTTCTTGTGACAAAGCGGCATATGAGCCAATCCTCCCAATGAAATTTAGGGTGTCAGGTCTTGGTGGGATACGATTTGAAGATTAAAGTTGGAATCAAGTCAGTTGATTACATTCACCCAATAGTGTCTTTTCCCCAAATTTTCTACCTCTTCCTTTACAACAAAGCTGGTTTCTTCCTTAGGCAGGCTAGACAGGACTGGAGATGAGCTCGGTGAAGGCAAGTGCATACAGGGTAGCAGAAGACCTAAGGCCCTGCGATTACTCCTTGGGGTGAAGGTGAAGGGTCCTCCTGGCCAGAGGCAGAAGCGGGTCTGCTCCTGGCTGGCCGCTTCACCACCTGGACAAGGCTGGACTTGACCACAGAGGAACCGGTGGTAGATGGATAATGGTCACAGGTGATACAGCTTGGGAATAAAGACGAGCACAGGTCCCTTGGCCACTAACCCCAAATGTTCCTGGCCTGACCCCTCTTTGTTCATGATGAGTGGTCCTTAAAAAGAGGCAAGCTTTGGGGCCTCCGGGTAGCTCAGTCGGTTAAGCAACTGACTTCGGCTCAGGTCATGATCTCACAGTTCATGGGTTTGAGCCACATGTCCGGCTCTGTGCTGACAGCTTGGAGCCTGGAGCCTGCTTCGGATTCTGTCTGTCTGTCTCTCTGCCCCTTCCCTACTCTTTCTCTGTCTCTCAAAAATAACTAAAACGTTAAAAATTTTAAAAAAAAGGCAAGCTTTGCTTCTGCTTGCCCGGAACTCTCATCTGTTTTCTCCCCTGCCTTGCTTTGCTATGTGTGTCTTGACAGTCATCTTGTACCTGGGCTTCACTGATAACTGGGTTGCTCTGTCCCTAGTTCAGGTCATTGCTTGGGGGCCCATTACAGGGAGTGAGCAGATGTCTCCAGAACCCTGGCTGAGACACTAGCAAGGACCTCAGAAGTGGTATGGTCAAGATGGCCATAAACCAAGAACCCTGGAGTACCATTCTGTATGTGACCTTGGCCAGGTTGCTTGGCATCCCCCAGTATCAGCGTCCCCAAATGGAAAAGGATGGAAAAGCCAAGATCTCTTCCAGTTCAAAAAGAGGAGGCCCTCCTCGCGGGGTCGAGGGTGGCTGAAACCTGAGTAACAGGGCTCTCCCAGGGTGGCCCAAGAAAGACTGGAGGGCATCCTCAGAGCCTCCCTCTTCCAAAACAGGAACTGCCAGTCAGCTGAGAGTCCTACTGTGGCCTGATGCCACTCGGTTTGGGGCACAACATACAGCGCTGACAGCCTCTTCCTCTGGACTGTCCTTTCTGAGGAAGACGGTTCCTCCCTCAGGTGGTTAAGAGGGCAAAATGAGTTGATGGACAAGATGGTACTTTGTAAATCAGAGAATGTGATGCAGCAAAGATCTGAAATAAAGCCTGCTTTTACTTCTCTCTGCCAGCCTTTCACATATATGCGCGCTACCTGAATCCTTGATTCAGGAGAACATGAATGCTGTACACCACTTTGCAAACTCAAACGACTGGAGGAACCCAGGTCACAGCAAACGAGGGGGAAACGCCAGATGGAGAGGGCCTGCTTCACCCAGAGACATGGACAAGCAATGACAAGGGCCAGCTGATGCTAGTCGAGGGCTGACATGGAGTGGTGGGGCCTGGACAGCTGCCCCCCGGCTCCCGCCAGGTGCAGTTTTGCGGGAGCTCAGGTCAAGTTGCCAAATCTTTGGATTTTTCAAAGAGGCCAGAAACCTGAATTTTGGGGTGAAATAGCCTTTTAAATCTCAACTGATAACTTGTAACACTTTAAAATGCTGGTTGGGCCAAAAAGGATTTTTTAAATGTTGCTGCCAGCCAGATTCGGTACGTGGCCATCAGTTTTTAACTCCTGCAGTAAAAAGACAATGGATAGGGGCGCCTGGGTGGCTTAGTCGGTTAAGCATCCGACTTTCGCTTAGGTCATGATCTCGCGGTTCGTGGGTTCGAGCCCCGCATCGGGCTCTGTGCTGACTGCCAGCTCGGAGCCTGGAGCCTGTTTCAGTCTGTGACTCCCTCTCTCTGACCCTCCCCTGCTCACGCTGTCTCTCTCTCTCCTAAAAATAAATAAAACATTAAAAAAAAAAGTTTAAAAAGACAATGGATAAGGCAAAGTTCTCTTCTACCTCTTAACATGTCTAAGCTGAGAAACGGCCTTTTCTTCCTTTGCTGTGGCTGCCTTGTGGAAGTGCTTACCTCAGCCCTAATTCAGCAAAGGGGGCTCTAGAGTCTGGGACAGTAGGGGGCAAGGTGTCAGCAGATCAAGCTTGGGAAGGCCTAAGATAAGAGGGTCCTCATCTTCCATGTCTACCTCTTGCCCAGAATTCTGTGACCTCCCTGGAGCTGCCACAGAGGCTCAGGCCCCTGAGCCCAGCCTGGGCATCAGGCAATGTCTACGTCTTCATTGCCTGGCCATCTTTGAGGCCATCACCATCACCCACACTCCTGGAATATTTCTGGGTAGTGCTGGAAGCCCACAGGTGGGTCCAGGTCACCTTGGCCAGGGGCCAAGGGCACAGGCAACCCGCTGGCACTCCGGCCCCTGTGGCCCCCAGCACCAGGCCTATGGACCCACTGGTGCTTGGCCATGGCTGACTTCTGGCCAAAGCACCTGCCACACTGGGGACATGGGTAAGGGCGTTCACCGCTGTGGGTACGCCGATGGGCTGCCATTTCGGAGCTCTGTCGGAAGCAGCGCCCACAGTCTGGGCACGGGTAGGGCTTCTCGCCCGTGTGGGTGCGCATGTGGCGCCGAAGGTCTGACGCATGGGCAAAGGCGCGGCCACAGTCCGGGCAGGGGAAGGGAGTCTCGCCACTGTGGACCCGCTGGTGCTGGTAGAGGGCAGAGCTCTGGCTAAAGCGGCGGCCACAGTCGGCACAGCAGTAGGGCTTCTCGCCCGTGTGGACCCGAAGGTGAGTGGTGAGGGCAGAGCGCTGGGTGAAGGCCCGGCCACAGTCCAGGCAGCGGTGGGGCCGCTCCCCACGGTGGATGGCCCGGTGCTTGCTCAAAGAGGAGGCCTGGCTAAAGCCCTTGCCGCAGTCAGGGCAGCAGAAGGGCTTCTCCCCCGTGTGGGTGTACAGGTGCTCCACCAGGGTGGAGCGCCAGGCAAAACTCTTCCCACACACGTAGCAACCATGACGCTGGTCTGCCCTTGGGACAGGGGGGTGGGCGCAGAGTGGGGGGCGGCCCCGGCGAGGTGCCTTCGGCTGCTCCAAGCCATAAGGGAGCCCAGCAGAAGGGTGCTTCAGAGTAGGCCGAGCTTCTGCAGAAAGGATCTTCTCCAGTGCCTCAGTCTCTTCTCTTTGTCCTTTCTCTTCCTTGTTCCTGGAATCTACTGGAAGGTAAGCAGAGAGCTCAGACTCTGGCTTGTCCCGGTCCTTAAAGCCAAACCCCAAACAGTGACAGAGAAGCCTCTTAGATACAGAGCCACGTTCTGGACCCAGGGCTGCCTCTGGGACTCAGCTCAGTACAGGCGGGGAAGCTCAGAGTGACACCTTTTCCTGAGCTGCAGAGGACAGAAAAGATGCAGAGACCAAAAAAAAAAAAAAAGAGAGAGAGAGAGGAAGGAACAGAGCACCGTATGTTGTACCTCAGAGTCAGGGAAATGGGGGAGGGGGGGGCATTTTTGCTGGGTCACGGAGGATGAGTGGATGTGTAAGGATGCTGTCCAGGCAGCAGTAACGGTACAAGAGAGGTATGAATGCGGCCGCCATTGACAGGTTCACAGAGACAGGGTCCTGTGCAAGGATGAACTGGAGAAAGAAAACAGTGGAAGCCAAGAGAATGGAGATGCCACAAAAATATAACCAAGAGAAAGGAAACTGAAACAAAAGGTGGCAGAGAAGCTGGAGTGGAGGAAAATGGCAGGAGGGATGACAGGAAGCTCAACAGAGCTCGGGGACCAACAAGTGGTGACAGACACAGAATCGCTGGAGAGGCAGGCAGGCAGGCAGGGTCCCGCATCCCAGCAGAGCCTGGGTCATACTGCCAACCCCTTCTAGACTGAACCCGCAGCTAGGCAAGGGCTGGCACGGGAAAGCACTTCAGGGAAGACAATGAGCAGGGGAGGTGTTGGCAGAGGGGAGCAGGAGGGGTCCGGCCCAGAGGAGGTCCCAGGAGACGGAGTGCCCAACACTTCACCTGTGTCTGCTTCTGTCAGACACTCTCCCACCTCCGGATCCCGGGCATCCGGGCCCCACAGGTCGGCCTCTTCTTCCACCCAGCAGATGAGGGCTGGCTTGGTGCCTCGGAACCCTGGGGGAGGAGAACGCAAACCCCTCGCTGCCGGGAGGCCGCCCCCCGCGGTCCCGGCTTCCCGGACCCAGGGCCTCCCCCCGCCCGAGCCGGCCCGGAGGCTGGGCGGGCTGGGCGGGGAGGTGGCCCAGGCGAGCAGGCGGGGCCTCACCGAGCGCGCCCAGGTGGCCGTAGGTCTCCCGCATCACGTNGCAGGCTCCGGGGCGCGGGCCGGGAGGCCGGGAGCGCAGCAGCCGGCCCCTCGAGGGCCCACCCCTCTGGCCAACCACCAAGAGCTGCCGGCCGAAGGGACACAGACCATCGGAAAGAAATGGCGGCAACGCGCCGCGCGAACGTTGCTCCTACGCAACCGTGCCCAGATGACGCCTCCCCCGGGGTCTCCAGGTGGCTTTGTCCTCGAGCCCTCAGCCAAAATGGCCGCGACGGCTACAAGGGCGGGTGAGGGCGGCCGCCTCCGCCGGGCCCACGGAGGGGCGGCGGGCCACCACTGCCCCGCGTCGGGTCCCCGCAGCCGCCGGGGTTTGCGAGAGGGACGGGCATACCTGCCCTGCAGGAAGCCTCGCGAACGTCTGTTTACCTCTATCTAGCTCGAGCATGGCTCATAAGACCCTGATCACAGAGCCTCCTGCCGCCCTTTCCCTGCATGAATGTCCCACTAGCACCTTGGACTAGGCATGGCTGCAACTGAACTCCTCCCTTTCGTCCTCCAGCCTGCTCCTCCTGGGGTCTTTATCGCAGCAAATGGCATCAACTCGCCCATTCATTTCTATCTCCAGCCTCCCTCTCTCCACACATTTAATTGGCGGCTTACTCTGTACATGTCCATGTGCCTTCATAAATACCCTGCCCTAAGATGACTTGATCCTCTTCCTTTGGCCAGCTAAATTGCAGCATTTCACACCCCTCATGGAAATGCACTTCCCTTCAGCAGGTCTGGGATCTAGTCTGGAGCTTTTCTCTGCTTGCCTCCTTCCAGAGGCCTCCCTGAGGCCTCTGCCCAACACCTTTTATCTGGCGGATGCTTCTCTCCACACCACACCGGAGGAGCTGGGCAAGTAGAGCTGATCACACCAGAAACGGGAAAAGGAAAAGACAAAAAGCCTGGAAAAGGTAAGGATGCAGATTTGCCCAGGGACTCGACTGAGCCCTAGCTACTCCCAGCCTCTCACACCACTGGACATAAAAGGAAAACACACACACATACACACACACACACAAACACACAGATTTCCATAAGACTAATAGGGCTCTCACGGTGGGCCCTTGAGGTCCATGGCACCAGGCTGGGGTCTACTGGTGGGTCTCTGGCTAAAGCACCTCCCACACGGGACAGGAATAAGACAGTTTGCCTGTGTGAGTCGGCAGGGAGCATGACCGGTGCTGGCTACGGCAGAAGGAGTTGCCACAATAGCTGAAGGTACAGGGTCCCTCTCCAGAGTGAGTGGAGTCAGGTGAAAGGTCATGGCAAAGCATGCCTGCACTTGGTGCAGGGTGCTGTGTGAGCACCAGGCACTGAGGCTGGGTGTAGAGTCGGGGCTTGGGAAAGGCCAAGCTACACACAGGGACCCTCGGCCACAGGCTCAGACACCAAGCTACTGCCTCGCAACCCAGGGGCTCATGACATCTCCCAAATAGACTCCTTCTGCTGGCCCCTTCCAAATGTATCATTTTTCTGAGTGGCTGTTGTGAAACACAGCAGAGTTAAAATGTAACTTTTGCCCAGTTAAGTCAAAGTCTACTCAACCTTCACAACTGCAGATGGGTCCCTAGCCCCTGGAAGCACCCACCTAGACTCTGTTGGTCAATCGAGGGGGTCACAAGTCAGGGACATTTCTACTTTGAGACCAACCCGAAGAGATACCGTCATCCAGGAGAGCTGTTACAAGGTACAGGCACCTGAGGACAAAAGGTGAACTGTCTCCATCCTAAGCTTTAATTCATACACTGCCACTGTCTTAGAGTTTGGACGATTCTTACAGTGTGACCTGACCATGGGACCACTAGATGCCTCAGTCAATTGAGAAAGAGAAGGTCAAGATTGTAGTCTCCAGTGGGTATCATAAATTCAGCTCAGCAAAAAGTAGTAAGGAACATGTAGATGGTGTTTCTTATTCAACACAACATATTCCCTTCCAGCTGGAACTGAGACGTTACCCCCACCTCTCATCTTTCTTTCTCTCGGGCATCGTCTTGGAGATCCTGAGCATCTAAACCCCACAGCTGGGCCTTCTGCTTCACCCAGGAGATGAAGGCTGGTTTGGGGTCTGGGAATCCTGAGGAAGAACCCAAAGCACTCAAGAAACAATTCTTCATTTCTTTTTCTTGAATAGTTTATTGTCAAGTTGGTTTCCATATAACAGCCAGTGCTCATCCCAACAAGTGCCCTCCCCCATGCCCATCACCCCCCTTCCCTTCTCCCCCATTCCCATCAGCCCTCAGTTTGTTCTCAGCATTCCAGAAAAATATATTGGGTATCTCCCGTGTGGCAGGCACTGTTTGTAGGTGCGGAGACGTTCGTAAACCAAGATAAGGTTCCTGCTCTAAGTTTACAGTAAGCTCTAAATTTACACTAAAGGAAAGAGACGTCACCTATTAGCTCGGGGCGCGCAGTAGGGAGGCCTTCGGGCAGAGCTATAAAGATAAAAAGCTGCAGCTCACTGAAAGATACTGGATTAGGGTCATTAAGTTAGATGCCTATCTTCCAAAAACCAGGTCCCATGTAGACGAAGCGAATGGGGATCATCGCCTGTAGGGAGAGACTGGGTTTGAACTGGAGGAGGAGGCGGTTAGCATGTCACGGGCCTTCACGCTGTGGTACACAGGTTCTTAACTTTCGGCAGAAGGGCTGGGGAGCCACGGGAAGAGTCTGGCCGAAGAGGCTCGGCTGTACATTTGTTAGGCCGATCTGACGGGGATCACGGGAAACGAAGTCAAGCTAGGGCAGGAGTGGGGACCAGTCTGGCACCGAGACTTACGCATCTCAGCCGCCCCCTTCCCTTTTCAGAGATGCGGGATGACCGGACCTCACGGAGCGCACCCAAGTAGCTGTAGGTCTCCCGCATCACGTTCCGGCACGCGCCAGAGACCTCCCCATTCCTCGGGGAAGTTCGCAGCCCTCGGCTTTTCCCCCCTCCTCCTTCCTGACCGGCCTTAGCGGGCACCTCAGCAGCGCGCCGGGAGCCGACCCTGGGACTGTATCAGGGTCCCCACCTCCCACCCCCACGCACCTGGGAGGGACGCCCGGGATTCGGCCTCCGGGGAGCTGGGTTCTTCCGGTCCCAGGCGACCGGAAGTAGCCTCGGTGGGGCCGCTCTAGGATGGCGAGAAGCGGTCCATTACGCGAACTTGGTGGTCCCAGGTCCTAGAAAATGAAGGCGCCCTCAGAAAAGACCGTGGCACTCGAGCGTCTTTCAGTTTTAGAGAGAAGCACTTACTAGCGTCATTACGGGTCTGGTGTTGATAACCTGGTGTATGCGGCCCTCGAGCCGTCTTCTCTCGCTCTTCCGCCGGCCGTCTTGGGAGACTCTTGCCCGTAGTTAAGATGGCCGCAGCAGCTTCGGCGTCTGTGCGCCGGTTTGGCTAGGGTAAGAGGCTCCCGTGCGTAAGAGCCGGCGGCGGACCGGGGGTCCTACGGAGGGAAAAGGGGCCAGGACTCGAGGCCGCCGGCCTGACGACCTTCTTCCAATCCCTGTCAGAAGGCCTATTCCGGTGTTACAAGAAAATTTACTTTTAGCAAGCTAGTTCACTTCTCAAAAAAAAATTTTTTTTTCATTTACAAGGTACAGAAAGAATAGTATTGTGTGACTCCTCCTCCCATCATCTATTTTTAAGTTTCTTAAATATGCCTCCAGATATAGCCTATCTGTGGTACTCCCATACATTTGCTATATCTTTAACTGAGGACACGGCCAGATGCCTCTGGATGCCTTAGAATTCAGCTATTTGACTGAAGAGGAAACTGAAGTCTAGTTGTTACCAAGGTTAGGCAGCCCATTAGTGACTGCAGGTCTTCAGGCTCCTAAATTCCAGCCTTTTCCACCATCTCGTGCTGCCTCCTCTAGGCCGAGTCCGGAAAAGCAGCTGAAGACTTTGTACTGACCCCTGCTGACCTTGTGAAAATGAACAGCATTATCCATTTAAGTGATGATTGTATAAAAAGTAGATGAGTTACTGAATGATATGGTTCATCTGTTTTAATATTCCAGTTAAAGGTGCCCTCGGGTCTCCCAAGCCGGAGCTCCTCTAAGAGAACAATGGCGGACTGTACAAGGGCTGAAGTTGGTTCCGTGCTATGACTAACACATTAATAATGTTGGTTTGGTCACTTACTGTATGCCAGACTGTTCTAAGTGCTTCCTCCTGTTAACTCATTTAACCTTTACAACCCCTCAAAGATAAGTCCCCTTCCGGATCAGGAAGCTGAGGCACAGAGGGGTGACCTTGCCCCAGGCCACACAGCTAGTAAGTGGTGAAGCCAGGATTCAAACCCAGGCCCTCTAACTCCAGAACTCATATTGTAATGCCTCAAACAATTGAAGGTACAGTCTCAGCAACCAGAGAGAGGTAGGATTTCAAGCCAGGTTACCAAGGTGCAGTTGTAATGTGTGGTAGTGCACAGAGCAGCCACCAAGGAGGTCAGAAGAGCTGTTTCTTGTCACATATACAATTCCGTACTGTCATATAAATGTAAAGAGGAAAAAAATGACAGGCTCTGGTAAGTATTGAAAGTAAGTGAAAGGGTTGTATTTAAGGCTCATGTCATGACAAAAAAAAAATGTCATTTTGGCGTTTAGGAGGTATGTGAAATTGCCCTGGAGGAAGGGTAACAGGCTTCACAAAAGGTACTTTGTTAGAGCTCTCACCAGTGGGCTCCTCTTGCTCAGGCCCTTGATGGTTTAGGCCTGGGTCACCTGGCTGGTCTCTGGGCTTCCAGCCTTTTCCCTTGCCCATCCATCCCACATCGAAGCCTCGTGTAGTGAAAAGAGCAAGTTCACCCACTGAGAAATCGAGAGGATTGGGTTCCAAGCCTGCCTCTGCCACCAATTCAACTGTGTGATCTTAAGTAAGGTCTTTAAGACCGGGCCTCAGCCTTTCTCAGAGCGTGTTCTGTGGAACAGTATTTACATGAGAGCTTGTGGAAAGAACAAGCATTCTTCCCCACACCCCCTGAAGAATCTCCTCAGCAAAGAAACCTCTTCCACCCACAGCTTCCTAAACCCTGCTTAAACCTTTGGAACCAAGAGCTCTCTTCCAGATCTAAAATGCTGCTTTCCACCCTGT